>NW_028165512.1:0-56344 GCF_964263955.1 Coregonus lavaretus | reverse complement strand
AATGCTGAGACAGCTTACAACCAAGACCAAAAAACTACGTGTGCGCAACGTTTAACGCTTGCTGGGCATAAATGACGCTCTGAACCTTAAAATTTAAGTGAAGACCCCAAAAAAAACGTGTCGCCTCGGGAAGCATTTACTGTTTACTGGGTCAATGCAAACAGATGCAGTAAGCAAATAACCAAGAATATTTTGAGTCACTGAGACACTATGTAAACAAACTGAATAGGTGAGCAAGACAGCCTAGAAAACACAGGAGTATAGTAAAACCGCAATACAATGAGATTAAAATGACTGAATGCTTGTAAGGCAAGCACACTAGATGATCAAAACATTAGATCACATCAAATAAGCCTGAATGGGTACGCCAACCCCCAAACTATACAAAATTAGCATGTTGTAGCTAAACATAGTTGTACCACAGGTGGGTTACTTACTATCCACCGTTCGCTAGCAACAGTTGCTGAACTATGAGCAAGTTCAAGACTTCTTGATGTGACGTTGAATGTGAGAGAGAGCCTCATCCGGAGATTCAAATGTGTAGTCTTTACCATCATGAGATAGCCATAAACGGGCCGGGAATCGCAGTCCGTACTTCACACCTGGATGGTCCCGAAGTAGTCGTTTGGCCTGTCCGAAAGCTGCGCGCTGCCTGGAAACAGTGGGGGAGTAGTCCTGGTAGATGGAGAAGTTCTGTCCTTGAAAGCTCAGAGTGGTATTGCGGGCTCGTCGGAGAATCTCCATCTTCTCATGGAAAAAGTGCACTCGAAGAATTATGTCACGGGGCCTCTCCCCATCCCGGGGCTTTGGGCGCAGCGACCGGTGGGCACGATCAATCAGGGGCTTTTCATCCAAGGCTAGAACATCCTTCAGCAGCCCAGAAACGAAATCCGTGGCGCGAGGCATTTCCGCTGACTCTGGGACTGATACAAGTCTCAGGTTATTGCGGCGAGAGAATCCCTCCAAACTTACACAGCTCTCCTTCACCTTTTTCAAGTCCGCAGCTAGGCGTTTCACGTCAGCCTCCAGGGATGTAGTTAAGTCGGAGACATTTGTAGCGAAGGTCTCCAGTGCTGCAATCGTTGTAGTGTGCGACTCCATTGTTGTTTTGAGTGATGCGATTGCCGGCACTGTCTCGTTCCGCAGGATGGTTAGATCTGCTTTTAAAGTATCAGAAACCTCCTTTTTTCGGGCCTCAATCGTAGCAACCACCTCCGTTTTCATTTCAACTATCTCAGAGCGTAGTAGTTTGATGGCCTCGAGAATGTTCACTTCAGCGCCGCCAGGCCAAGCCGCCCCCCCGGGTAGAGTATCAGTCCCCGGGTCGTCAGGCTCAGGGGAGGGCGGTGATGAGAGTGTGTCTTGTAGGCCGGGTTTTCTCAAAGTCATGCTTTTGGCCTTATGTTTCGTCGACATGCTGATATTTGGAAGTAAAGTAGTCTTGGTTTTTACGGGAAGGGATCACCAAAATAATATATGAAAATAAATACGGTTTTGCTGCAAAATTCACATAAACTTTAAAAATACCACGGGAGCAAACGGAAAACACGTCAGTCGCACATGGCGTCCCTCCAATCCCCCTCCAAGCTGTTTAAAGGCACAGTCAATTTAGTGTATGTAAACTTCTGACCCACTGGAATTGTGATACAGTGAATTATAAGTGAAATAATCTGTCCGTAAACAATTGTTGGAAAAATTACTTGTGTCATGCACAAAGTAGATGTCCTAACCTACTTGCCAAAACTATAGTTTGTTAAGAAGAAATTTGTGGAGTGGTTGAAAAACAAGTTTTAATGACTCCAACCTAAGTGTATGTAAACTTCTGACTTCAACTGTATATATATATATCCATCCATGCATGCAGGCCAGTGCATGTTAGCGTGAGAGAAGTTTGAAGATCAAGAGACTGAATATGGTTAGCGACTTTTCTTACGTAGTTCTTACAGTTTTTGCTTCCTTCTTCCAGGCTAGCTCCAGTACCCCAGCCAGCACCCCAACACAACCCCCAGCAGCAACCCCATCCTCAGGCTCTACCCAGGGAGACCTGGACCTGTTCAGTGAGACTGGTGGTGGAGTTGGCATTAAGGGGGAGGACACCGGGGCCAAGAAACACCTCTCCAAGGACTCCATCCTGTCCCTGTATGGGAACACCAGTATGCCTCAGATGCCCCAGCACCAGCAGGCCCCGCCTGGTAAGGAGAAATACAGACAAGCGTACACATGCACATACTGTACACTCATGCAGGGCTCTACACTGACCCTTTTTACAAGGAGCACATGTGCGCCTAAGTTGAAAAATGTAGGAGCACACAAAGACATTTAGGAGCACAATGACAAATATGAGGTTAACAAGCCGTTTTCTTTATAGTAATGAATCTGTGCTCAGTGTATTCTCCATGGCACTCAGGGGCTTCGGTACAGTAAAGTAATCATTACAACAATTATCATCTGGGGGATTTTTTAAAAATCCAGGTGCACTTGTGCTCCTAAATTAATATTCCAGGTCGCACATGATGGTCGCCATGATGGGACCCAACACAGGCATGATGGTTGGCATGACGATGCCCAACGGTTTCATGGGACAAGCGCCTGCGGCCGGGATGGTTGGCATGGCTCCGAGGATGATGGGGGTACCCCAGGGGGGGATGCCCGCGGGTATGGTGCCCGCTCAGGGCATGCAGGGGATGTATGCCGTCCAGCCTGGGCAGCAGGGCCAGTGGAACATGGGACAGGTATGGTAGTTATTTTGTTGTCTCGTTCTTTGGCATTTTGGGGTTTTTCCCCTAGGAGTAAGCTTTGCATTTGAAGTATAAGATGGTTTAATGAGAATACAAGATCAGTATCTTTGGGAGTTAACTTAATTAGATAATGTTACCATATTGCCATAACTATCCAATTTTCTGAGATCAATATAGATGCATTGGGGTAAGGGGTTTGATTTTGTATTAGGCAATATTGTGTTTCCCTGACCCTGACACCTTTACCTTACTACTCGTCTCTCTCTTTCTTCCCCAGATGAACCAGCAGATGTCAGGGATGAGTCTGAACGGTGCCGGGGGGGGCATGGCCTTCGGTCAGCCTGCCTCCACCATGGGAGGCTGGGCCGCTTCACCCTCCGGTCAGACCCTCAGCACACAGCTCTGGAAGTGACCCACCTGGAGGTCAAAGATCAGGGATTGGGGGTCAGGGCAGCGGAAGAGGGGGTCTCAACCAGGGGGTCCGAAATTCAACATCCAACCCCCCCAGCAACCTTACTATGAACTGATGCCCGTTCTCCAACTGTTACTGACCAGTCTCCAACATCAAGCTTATCTGTCTCTGTTCGCATGCTGAAGAGATGCATCCTTTCTTCAGTTAAGCACAGATCCATTGGTGATTGGACAGGTGAAAGCAAGGTGACGGTCTTATTACTCTGACTGGCCCAACCAAATCAGATCAGTGATTACTTCAAGGAAGGAAGCATTTCTGAAGTATTCAAACGGGGCACATCTCTCTCTCTCTCTTTGTCTCTTTCTGTCTATCTTTTGTGAGTGAATTGGGCGTCATCATACATACACCATCATACGCAGGATGGCAGTCTGTGCCTGTTATGTGTTAGAAATCATAACTCTTTTAATTTTCCTTTTTTGGAGAAAAAAAAATGTGCCCTGTCAGACAACAATGACATCATCGACAACATATCGAAAAAGCTGCAGGACCAGTTACACAAGCTTTAATTGTATCATTATTATAAAAAATTATTATAGAGAATTAAAGAATAGTATTTAAAGTTTGGGAGAAGACATGGCTATCATTTCTGTGAATACTGCTCTCCTATGTACAGCTCTGTTTAACCTTCTTTTAAAGTACCTGTGGTTCACCTACAAAATAAAGTATGATAAACTGTGTCTGATGTGTGTTCTAGAGTCTAGACTTCTGGGTTCTAGATTTTGCCATTAACAACATTCAAAGTCAATTCTACCAGAACACCTAAGAAGGTAAAGAAGTTTGCATTTAAAACATGTCTACTCCATGTATCTCTTTTTTCCAGGGGTAGGCTACAGACATGCAAATGTCAGGGTGGTATCATTCTTTAATCATCCTTTGCAGAGCTGGCAAGTTATATACACCACATTTACAGTATTACATAAGAGGGAAAATAGACACGGGGAGACAAGAGCTCCCTGTAAGTAGGCTAAATATTTGAAAGAATTCTGTTGATGGTGCAATATGGTAAAAAACATTTAAGAATAATTTTCTGAAAAATAACTGAATGAAGAAGAACTGAACTGAAGAGTTTGGTAGAAAAAACGAATTCCCAGTTGAGGAAAAGCGCGGGACATGATTTTAGCATGGTCCCTTTTGAGTGCATAAACAGTGAGGGTGTTGACCCTAGTTTACTCGATATTCTACAATCAATTACAATATTCAGAGGACGACATATTCTTAACATTTTGGTATTGGCCAGCGTGTGACTCTCATGTGCTACACCTTCGGTTGTTGATGATCCACTTGAGGAGGCGAATACAGCGAAGGTGCCCGATTAAGAGCTCCGGGCCCGTCTATCCGACTGACGCTTCTCCCTCCCTGTACCATCGACGCTCCCTCCGCTGCTACTACCTTTCTGAAGTGCCTCAACACCGTCAGCTGTGGAAACCATCCCCCAAGTCAAAACCAGCCAATGTCAGAATCCTACATTAGTTTTGTTTTTAAAGCGTATTTGAAATTCTCTTTAATGAAAAGTGCTATATAAAATAAATGTAGTATTATTAAACAGAGATAGAATTCCTGGTCACACTTTATTTGGATAGTCCCGTATAAATAATCTACAGATGGGCATACTTTCAACAAACGATCTGTTGATAAGCAACTGCTTGCCAAGGTTAGGGTTAGTTTAGAATAAGGGTAAGGGTTACGTTTAGGGCTAAGGTTAAGGGTTAAGGCTTAGGGTTAGTGGATAGTTAGTTGAAATGCTGACAGTTATTGAACATCTACAAACCATCCACTTGGGACTATCCAAATAAAGTGTAACCGAATTCCATTCGAAACCCTGCGTAATGGCATTCTGGACATAAAGAATTCCATCTCTATGCGACAGAGAGGGTCACAATGCCGACGCTTCGTATGGAACTCCAGAACCAGAGAGTTATGTTCAGAACTCTCAAGAAATCTTCAGTTCTTGATCGACAAACGAGAGATACAGCATTATGGCAAGCTTTTCATTCATCCTCCCTGAAGACGGACATTATTCTATTAAGGACAACGCAGTTAACTCAGGTAAGAATAATTAAATTATTTCAGTCTTAAAACTAAAACATTAATTGATTTAATTCTTAGTAGAAATGAAATATCTTCAAACTTCGAATAAGATGGCTGTAAAGGCTTTTGTTGTTAGTTACCAAGCAATGTAACCATGCAAAATGAATATTTATAGCTGTAAATGGTTTTACTTAGGCCAAGTAAAATATGCAATGTCTCAATTATCTCTCCTTCCTCCCAAAGTGCGCACTTGTTCACTTCACTTAATTGAAAAGAAATGACTGGTATAAGAAATATGGTTGAAACTCCCACTAGCCTATGCCTCCACCAATCCAACGGTTTAAGATGTCTGGGAAGTAGAGAAGGAGTGCACACTTTAAGGAAATAGGAGATATTATTGGAACACACATTATTTGCCATGAGTGAAAAGGAAAATATCCCTCCCTTTCTTATAATGCTAAAAATATGTTTTGTTGATCCTGTGCTGTCATGGTGTTTCTTTCAGGGTGGATTTCAATGGTGACCCAACTCAACACCCTTGAAGGTCCAGAGTCAGAGAGTGAGAACATCCGTCAGAGCTTTGCAGAGATACTTGGCGACAAGTACCACTACGCGAATGCCATCAACAGCTCTCTGCTCTGGACTGTTGGGTACACCCCCTACATTCCCCCAGTTCTGAAAGGAAGAAGCTTCCCCTCTGTCGAGAGCTTCTTCCTGGATGAGTGGGAGCCACTGACACTCCAGCAGACTCCTCAGGTTCTGTCCACCAGTGTTTCCATCGAGGAAGACAACCTGAACCAGTCGTCTGCAGGCCTAGTATCTCAGGTTCTGTCCACCAGTGTTGCCATTATGGAGAATGACCTAATCCAGTCTGCTGCAGGCCTAGTGTCTCAGGTTCTGTCCACCAGTGTTTCCATTGTGGAGAATGACCTGATCCAGTCTGCTGCAGGCCTAGTGTCTCAGGTTCTGTCCACCAGTGTTTCCATTGTGGAGAATGACCTGATCCAGTCTGCTGCAGGCCTAGTATCTCAGGTTCTGTCCACCAGTGTTTCCATTGTGGAGAATGACCTGATCCAGTCTGCTGCAGGCCTAGTGTCTCAGGTTCTGTCCACCAGTGTTTCCATTGTGGAGAATGACCTGATCCAGTCAGCTGCAGGCCTAGTATCTCAGGTTCTGTCCACCAGTGTTTCCATTGCGGAGAATGACCTGATCCAGTCTGCTGCAGGCCTAGTGTCTCAGGTTCTGTCCACCAGTGTTTCCATTGTGGAGAATGACCTGATCCAGTCTGCTGCAGGCCTAGTGTCTCAGGTTCTGTCTACCAGTGTTTCCATCGTGGAGAATGACCGGTTCCAGTCTGCTACAAATCTAGTGTCTCAGGATGAGGACTCCACCCTGAGAGCCTCCAACCAACCTGAGGTCCATGTGGCTGATGTGTCAACCAAGGGAAGTAGACTTACCATCACTATTTCTATGGGTTCAACCAAGAGTAGCCATGTTGCTTTACGTGAAGTTGATGCTAGTGCTACCAGCCTGGAGCAGTCTGCTGAGAAAATGTCTACCTCTCCTACTGATGTCAACGACATCTCATCAACTGCTGCTGCCAAGAAGAAGAAGAGGTGTGGATTATTCTCATCTCTCTGGAGAGCTCTCAGGGGGAAGAACAAGAAGCCTGTAAGTAATAACTCATACTGTAATTCACTTTTGTACTTAACATAATCATTTATCAACTATTTTGATGCTAATATCCAGTGATAATGGCTGTCTGTAAAATAGGTTTTCTATATTTTATACCTTTCGTTTTTCAGGCTAAAGTGGCTTCCAAGAAAGAGGATGAAATCAACAAGGATGAGAGCCGCCTCACCTGCCACCACAACACTGTACAGGGAGATCACTGATGCAGGCACCAACAATGGTGTTTCTATTTTTTCTTCATCCCCAATCCCCTTCCCACACCCCACCCATTTTATCTTCATTAAACCTTTTGTCGTTGCATTTGATTGTGTTTTGTCTTTGATTGGTATCACTGTCATTGATAAGGGCAGGGGTTTAGTAGTTCAACTACATGTCAATCAATCGCTGGTTAACTTTCAAACTCCGAAGGGAGACAACCGAGGCAAAGACGTAAGCAGGAGGGCAACTGTGACCTTCAGAAATGTGCAAAGATGTGAACAGTTTGTAACAATGTAACAACGCTAATGCGATCAGTTATCTCCACATTTTCTGGAGAATAACATGCATTCTCGCTCAGGGCCTCTAGATGGAGTAGCAAGCACATTTCTGAGGGTTCCCCTCATTATGCTTTTATCAGCTGTTGGAAATGGGGATATTCCCATATTAGGAATTCCTGTGGGAGATTTATACCATGAAATCCTGCAGCGCCCACAAGGTCCCCCTGCTCAAGAAAGCACATATACAGGCCCGTCTGAAGTTTGCCAATGAACATCTGAATTATTCAGAGGAGAACTGGGTGAAAGTGTTGTGGTCAGATGAGACCAAAATCAAGCTCTTTGGCATCAACTCAACTCGCCGTGTTTGGATGAGGAGGAATGCTGCCTATGACCCCAAGAACACCATCCCCACCGTCAAACATGGAGGTGGAAACATTATGCTTTAGGGGTGTTTTTCTGCTAAGGGGACAGGACAACTTCACCGCATCAAAGGGACGATGGACGGGGCCATGTACCGTCAAATCTTGGGTGAGAACCTCCTTCCCTCAGCCAGGGCATTGAAAATGGGTCGTGGATGGGTATTCCAGAATGACAATGACCCAAAACACACGGCCAAGACAACAAAGGAGTGGCTCAAGAAGAAGCACATTAAGGTCCTGGAGTGGCCTAGCCAGTCTCCAGACCTTAATCCCATAGAAAATATGTGGAGGGAGCTGAAGGTTCGAGTTGCCAAACGTCAGCCTCGAAACCTTAATGACTTGGAGAAGATCTGCAAAGTGGAGTAGGACAAAATCCCTCCTGAGATGTGTGCAAACCTGGTGGCCAACTACAAGAAACGTCTGACCTCTGTGATTGCCAACAAGGGTTTTGCCACCAAGTACTAAGTCATGTTTTGCAGAGGGTTCAAATACTTATTTCCCTCATTAAAATGCAAATCAATGTATAACATTTTTGACATGCGTGTTTCTGGATATTTTTGTTGTTATTCTGTCTCGCACTGTTCAAATAAACCTACCATTAAAATTATAGACTGATCATTTCTTTGTCATTGGGCAAACGTACAAAATCAGCAGGGGATCAAATACTTTTTTTCCCTCACTATAAGTACTTTACACCACTGTGCACTACGCTACCCTGTGCCCCAACCTTCCCAAAAGCAAAGAAATATACAAAATTAGGCAACCCCCCCAGTAAACTTAGAACTATCCCTTAGGGCCCCCAAAAAGCTAGGGCTGGCCCTGAACTTGTGTATCAGATAGCCATATGTCAGAAGCTAGTGGACTCATGACAGTGGAGAGTGGAATGGGGAGGACAACAAATTGTTAGCTAGCTAAATGTCTAAAAGGAAGTTGGTTAAAAAGTTATGAGCTATACCTCCGTGTCAGTGGAGCCTCCTCAGAGGAGGAAGGGGAGGACCATCTTCCTCAGTGAATTTCATAAAAAATGTAAATGGTAAAACATTAAAAAAGTTATCCTTTTTACATAAAACTATACTAAATATAATCACGTCACCAAATAATTGATTAAAACACACTATTTTGCAAAGGTCTACCGTAGCCTCAACAGCACTCTGTAGGGTAGCGCCATGGTGTAGCCGGAGGACAGCTAGCTTAAGTCCTCCTCTGGGTACATTGACTTCAATACAAAACCTAGGAGGCTCATGGTTCTCACCTTCTTCCATAGACTTACACAGAAATTATGACAACTTCTGGAGGATGTCCTCCAACCTATCAGAGCTCTTGCAGCATGAACTGACATGTTGTTCACCCAATCAAAGGATCAGAGAATTAATATAGTACTGAAAGCATAAACTACAGCTAGCTAGCTAGCACTGAAGTGCATAAAATGTGCTGAGTAGTTGACTCAAAGAGAGAGAAAGACAATAGATGAACAGTTTTGAACAAATTCAGCAAATGCAGCTAGCTAGTTTAGCCTACTGAAACTCCCTTCTCAAACAGAGGGATGCTATGTTAGCTAGCTGGCTATGACTATCCAACACAACATTGGAACTCTTCCAAGTCAAGGTAAGCTTTTGGTTTTACTAATTTATTGCCACCGGGGCCTGCCGGTGTAACTGCTTACTGACGATGTAGGCTGTGTGTAGCGGCTTGGCTTGGAACGTTTTTTTTTGCCTGGTCACATACAGCTAATGTGTTGTGCATTGAAGTCCACACGCGAAGGGATGAAGTGAGAGGAGGAGAACGCATGGATGCGAGAAGGAATACAACGTGGCTGTGTGTTCAGGGGTGTATTCATTCCGCCGTTTCTGTTGAAAAACGTTTCTTAAACGGAAGCAACCTCATGATGGGTATCATGTAGTAGCCTAAACCTATCGCTGTTACATTGAACTGGGTGAATGGAATATGAATGACAGTCATCCAATATGCTGTAATAGAAATAAGGCCACACTCATCTTAAATGGCACTGACCGCCACTGCTCCACAAGCCAGACAACTGTTCTGCCTCTTGGCTGGTTGAATATGAACTTGAGACCCTTACTTTTTATACTGTAATGTCTGGCTTTATTTATACTAACTAGCTAGAAAGCACTGTAATTGTAGCTACCAGGGGTGGACTGTTTCGCTAGCAAATTATGTGAGCTACAGTAGCTAGTTGTCACACCTGTCTGTGGTGTTCTAATCAAATGACAATTTGACACAGGTGAGGAGGAGCAGCGCGTGCTCCTTTTCGCTGTGAGTAGCTGTGAAATACAGTTTACATATAGCCATTTTATTATGTCAAATTGAGAGGAGAAACGTGTCTGACCTTTCCCATTTCTTGATCAATTCTTCTTGAGGAAGAATAGACATGTAGTTATTCTAAGTGAACAAGCAGAAGTGTCAAATTATTGCAGCGAAGACCTTCTTCCGGTTTGTACCCACTGAGGTATAATAACAACGGTTGTACCACAGACAGAAGGAGAAACCCAGACAGGGGCTATAAAGCTGAAGCGTTCGTTTTCTCACCACCAAATATGACAGTGAGAGAAAGTACAGTCGCGGGTAGTGGGAGAATATGGAACTAGGTGAAACTGGGCCGACATTCTGCTATTTTTTTCATCAATTAAACATCTGCTCTCAATACATTTATGTTCCCAAAACTATAATCTGTTACGAACACAGTGCACTGAGTTTTATAGACTTGATGCTTTGCCAAAGTTTAAAAAATGGCGTTGTTTAGAAGGAGTGCAACGTCGAATTGAGTCTGTGCACATGCGCACTTCAAAGGAGGCGTTCCCTAACGAAAATATGCAAATACATGCTATAACGCGCCAATAGGATCTCGCTAGCTCGTGCTTGGCTTTGCCCACCTCCTTGCGTGTTCTGCCCACTATGCTGCATTTGCTCCCACTGTAAACCACACAGATAAGCTGTCTTGGGTTAGTTATAAATATCTTTGGTCGTACTTTGTGTTGTTTCGTGACGTCTCTCCACGTTCCCAACTAGGGTTCTGACTGCCCTCTCAATTTCCCCTGTGTTTAGCTTATAGCTTGCTGCTAGACTCTCCAAATCCCTCCTGAACCCCCCTGTTCCTGTCTTAGGGTGCACTACACCCTCTATAGCTCTTACTACCTCTTTCTCTCTATCTAACTCTACCCTTCTATCATTACTGAATCAATGATAATACATTTACATTCTAGTCACCCAGCAGACACTCCTATCCAGAGCGACCTACAGTTAGTGAATGCATATATATATATATATATATTTTTTTACTGCCCCCCCCCCCGTGGGAATCGAACCCACAACCCTGGCGTTGCAAACACCATGCTCTATCAACTGAGCTACATCCCTGCCGGCCATTTTCCCCCCTACCCTGGACGACGCTGGGCCAATTGTGCGCCGTCCATGAGTGTCCCGGTCGCGGCCGGCTGCGACAGAGCCTGGATTCGAACCAGGATCTCTAGTGGCACAGTTAGCACTGCGATGCAGTGCCTTAGACCACTGCGCCACTCAGGAGCTAATAACTGCAATAACTATCAATAATAATTATAATAACTATTACGAATTATATTGTCCTTTTTCTGATGTTATAATTGTAGTCTATTCCATCACTTTAGTTTAAAATATAAAGTTATTTATAACAAATCCAGAACCCACCACAGGCTGGCGCTATTCCCCCAGCACAACAGCCAATGCCACTTGCTTCCCTGTAACGAAAATAAATTACCGTTAAATTTTTTTCCAACTATTTGTATTTTCCCGCTAACCCATTTCAGTTCGCTATTCAATATCTTTAACAGTTCTCTCTGATTCGGCCCCAATCAATAAAACAAATGCTTGATATCGTTGATCAGCATACACTTAATGACATTCCTACCATCTGAACTTATGTACTGTCTCTCACCCCCCCCCCCCCCCTCCTGCTCCTTCCTACATTATGGGGGAGGCGCAGGAAACTTCCCTACAATCTTCCTTCTTAGGAAATAATGTCATTCGTACTTGTAACATGTTTTCATAGACCTATCTAGAATCCTACTAAAGCTATCTTATGCAACTTTTAATACACGTAAAAACTCTCTCTCTCTCCACCCATTCCCTATTGAATAAGTGAGTTTTTAACCCCCAACCACGCTCCAAATCTTCCCTTTAGCATTAACCAACCAAATACTAAGTAGTATCCGGTTACCATTCATCCCAGCCGTTGAATTCCCTCATACACACATATTTCACCTTATGCCATTCAAATGCCCAACACAACATAATAGTTCAATGCAACCCTCTATTGGTTCTGCAAGTCACTCCGGACCAGAGCGTCTGCCAAATGACCAAAAATGCAAATGTAAATATTCTCTACTTTCTCAATCATGACGTACGTCTACGTTTGAGTGCGAAAGTTCATACATATGCATCGTTGGAATTTTATATATTCCTTTGTTACCGTTAAAGCACTTTCGCGCTTAAAAAAAACACTCGCTCTCTCTAGCCCCTCCTTTCGCTGTTTTTTCAAATTCATTTTATATGCAACTTTTTACTTCGAGATGCCCAATAAATTCATACCTCTTCTCCCAAATGGATCCATAAAACATATTTCTTCGATCTCTTCCTAACATATATCTTTCATCCCCCGTTGATTCCCGGACCTCTTTAGAAGATTTATTTCCCATGGTGGAAAAATAAAAATCCCCCCCTTTAGTAATAATTCCCAGAATGATTCTTCTAGGAGCTATTATTTTAGTGCGTCTCTTGAGCCAATGTATGATCTGCTTTTGTGATTAACCATTTAAAATTATTTAACCCCTAACCCAGAGTTTTTTATTTAAAACTCTGGTTTCATGAAAGGGGTCGATAACCATTTTTTCTCACGCGACCTATATTTTTTTTTTAGCTCCTTCCTTGAAACAATTATCACGTATACTGATGGATTCTCAAGTCTCACATGTACACAACATTATACTAAACCTATTTGCTAAACCTATTTGTAACCTAGAGGTCGTAACTGCTCTAGTTTCATGAAACACACAGAGTTCTAGCAAATCCCCAGTCGTATACGCGACTTTTGACCTGTTTTATGTATCCATAGCACACGACAAAAATCATCCCTTTCCCTGTTTATCGTAGCACTGTACCCAGTACAGTCTCAATAAAAACTAGTTTACATTGATGATGGCCTTTCACCCCTTGTCATTTCGGACTAGATTATTCTGGTAATAGCTATTTACCTAGGGTCAATTGCGGACCCTCCCCGTTTCGTAATAATTATTACTTCCTTTGAGATTTTGGTAACTTTTCTCTGCCCTCCACAAGAATTACTATTCTCATACAAGTTCAAATCATTTCACCAAAATCCATGAATAAAAATTACTGACCTTTTCCTTGCAGTTTGGATTTAAATGTTTTTTCAAACTCGTTAACGTCTTTATCGTTCATAAGAGTAATCACCGGCCTGTTTATAACCTTAACGTCGAAGGCCAGGACTCTTTCACGGATGCTATCACCCGCCCGTGCACGGATTCGGTGTCCTTAGAACGATAAAGACGTATTTAAGATCCGCTCAAAGGACCAATCTGTCATGTGAATTTCTATCTCTAATTCAACCTAAGCTTGAATCATTACCAGAGGTTGTAAGGCTCTGGTTTTAATCATCAATGATTCAAGGTCCATAACCACGAAGAAGGATTTTTTGTATGTTTATTCATGGAGAGCTCTGGCGCCAAAGACACATACATACTGTTTTTATACCTCTTGACAAACAAAGGCACTATGCTCCTCCCACCTTTAGGTGTCTTTCTTAAACAGTTTCCGCCTTCCCCTTCACCCTTGAATGTTTAGTACCGCCCCCTCTGTTAGTGGGTTGACACTACATGATAATTCTAACATTTATACTGTATTTGGGGTGAAATCCTTTAGTCATTATTCTTAAAATCCAAATTAATCTAACAATCTTTAGGAGACAGAACGCGTCTCTTTCCTGAGCAGTATGACAGCTGCGTGGTCCCATGGTGTTTATACTTGCGTACTATTGTTTGTACAGATGAACGTGGTACTTTCAGGCGTTTGGAAATTGCTCCCAAGGATGAACCAGACTTGTGGAGGTCTACAATTTATTTCTGAGGTCTTGGCTGATTTTCTTTTGATTTTCCCATGATGTCAAGCAAAGAGGCACTGAGTTTGAAGGTAGGCCTTGAAATACATCCACAGGTACACCTCCAGTTGACGCAAATGATGTCAATTAGCCTATCAGAAGCTTCTAAAGCCATGACATAATTTTCTGGAATTTTCCAAGCTGTTTAAAGGCACAGTCAACTTAGTGTATGTAAACTTCTGACCCACTGGAATTGTGATACAGTGAATTATAAGTGAAATAATCTGTCCGTAAACAATTGTTGGAAAAATTACTTGTGTCAGGCACAAAGTAGATGTCCTAACCTACTTGCCAAAACTATAGTTTGTTAAGAAGAAATTTGTGGAGTGGTTGAAAAACAAGTTTTAATGACTCCAACCTAAGTGTATGTAAACTTCAGACTTCAACTGTATATATATATATATATATATATATATATATACAGTGGGGGAAAAAAGTATTTAGTCAGCCACCAATTGTGCAAGTTCTCTCACTTAAAAAGATGAGAGAGGCCTGTAATTTTCATCATAGGTTCACGTCAACTATGACAGACAAAATGAGAAAAAAAAATCCAGAAAATCACATTGTAGTATTTTTAATGAATTTATTTGCAAATTATGGTGGAAAATAAGTATTTGGTCAATAACAAAAGTTTCTCAATACTTTCTTATATACCCTTTGTTGGCAATGACACAGGTCAAACGTTTTCTGTAAGTCTTCACAAGGTTTTCACACACTGTTGCTGGTATTTTGGCCCATTCCTCCATGCAGATCTCCTCTAGAGCAGTGATGTTTTGGGGCTGTCGCTGGGCAACACGGACTTTCAACTCCCTCCAAAGATTTGACCTTGAAATGCTTCTTGCGAAGCCACTCCTTCGTTGCCCGGGCGGTGTGTTTGGGATCATTGTCATGCTGAAAGACCCAGCCACGTTTCATCTTCAATGCCCTTGCTGATGGAAGGAGGTTTTCACTCAAAATCTCACGATACATGGCCCCATTCATTCTTTCCTTTAAACGGATCAGTCGTCCTGGTCCCTTTGCAGAAAAACAGCCCCAAAGCATGATGTTTCCACCCCCATGCTTCACAGTAGGTATGGTGTTCTTTGGATGCAACTCAACATTCTTTGTCCTCCAAACACGTCGAGTTGAGTTTTTACCAAAAAGTTATATTTTGGTTTCATCTGACCATATGACATTCTCCCAATCTTCTTCTGGATCATCCAAATGCACTCTAGCAAACTTCAGACGGGCCTGGACATGTACTGGCTTAAGCAGGGGGACACGTCTGGCACTGCAGGATTTGAGTCCCTGGCGGCGTAGTGTGTTACTGATGGTAGGCTTTGTTACTTTGGTCCCAGCTCTCTGCAGGTCATTCACTAGGTCCCCCCCCGTGTGGTTCTGGGATTTTTGCTCACTGTTCTTGTGATCATTTTGACCCCACGGGGTGAGATCTTGCGTGGAGCCCCAGATCGAGGGAGATTATCAGTGGTCTTGTATGTCTTCCATTTCCTAATAATTGCTCCCACAGTTGATTTCTTCAAACCAAGCTGCTTACCTATTGCAGATTCAGTCTTCCCAGCCTGGTGCAGGTCTACAATTTTGTTTCTGGTGTCCTTTGACAGCTCTTTGTTCTTGGCCATAGTGGAGTTTGGAGTGTGACTGTTTGAGGTTGTGGACAGGTGTCTTTTATACTGATAACAAGTTCAAACAGGTGCCATTAATACAGGTAACGAGTGGAGGACAGAGGAGCCTCTTAAAGAAGAAGTTACAGGTCTGTGAGAGCCAGAAATCTTGCTTGTTTGTAGGTGACCAAATACTTATTTTCCACCATAATTTGCAAATAAATTCATTAAAAATCCTACAATGTGATTTTCTGGATTTTTTTTCTCTCATTTTGTCTGTCATAGTTGACGTGTACCTATGATGAAAATTACAGGCCTCTCTCATCTTTTTAAGTGAGAGAACTTGCACAATTGGTGGCTGACTAAATACTTTTTTTCCCCACTGTATATATATATATATATCCATCCATGCATGCAGGCCAGTGCATGTTAGCGTGAGAGAAGTTTGAAGATCAAGAGACTGAATATGGTTAGCGACTTTTCTTACGTAGTTCTTACAGTTTTTGCTTCCTTCTTCCAGGCTAGCTCCAGTACCCCAGCCAGCACCCCAACACAACCCCCAGCAGCAACCCCATCCTCAGGCTCTACCCAGGGAGACCTGGACCTGTTCAATGAGACTGGTGGTGGAGTTGGCATTAAGGGGGAGGACACCGGGGCCAAGAAACACCTCTCCAAGGACTCCATCCTGTCCCTGTATGGGAACACCAGTATGCCTCAGATGCCCCAGCACCAGCAGGCCCCGCCTGGTAAGGAGAAATACAGACAAGCGTACACATGCACATACTGTACACTCATGCAGGGCTCTACACTGACCCTTTTTACAAGGAGCACATGTGCGCCTAAGTTGAAAAATGTAGGAGCACACAAAGACATTTAGGAGCACAATGACAAATATGAGGTTAACAAGCCGTTTTCTTTATAGTAATGAATTTGTGCTCAGTGTATTCTCCATGGCACTCAGGGGCTTCGGTACAGTGAAGTAATCATTACAACAATTATCATCTGGGGGATTTTTTTTAATCCAGGCGCACTTGTGCTCCTAAATTAATATTCCAGGTCGCACAGCAAAATATTTAGGCGCATATGCCAGTAAAATGGTCGCCCTGTCATGCATCATTTTGGGCATGTGCACGCAAACACCAACCAATAACACAGAGGTTGGAAATGGTCCCCAACTGGCTCTGGGCTATATAGTGTAAATACCAAACACTTCTAAAGTAGCAAGTCACCAACCAAGTTGTTCAGTCACTTTCCCACTCTCTCAGTATATCTGTGGCAAGCTGTCATAAAGGTTAACAGAACGTTTTATTTTGAAAGAAAGACAAACTGTGCAACCCTGTTCTCAGTATTTCTCCTCTCTTTCTCCGCTCCAGCTGGTATATACATGAACCCTGCCCAGATGCAGTTTCCATTAGGCATCCCCCAGCAGCAGGTCCCCACTGGCTACCAGGCCTTTCCTGGCATGGGCACGGGCATGCCCCCCACCGAAGTCATGGGTGCCATGATGGCTCAGAGCGGAGCCGCCATGATGGGACCCAACACAGGCATGATGGTTGGCATGACGATGCCCAACGGTTTCATGGGACAAGCGCCTGCGGCCGGGATGGTTGGCATGGCTCCGAGGATGATGGGGGTACCCCAGGGGGGGATGCCCGCGGGTATGGTGCCCGCTCAGGGCATGCATGGGATGTATGCCGTCCAGCCTGGGCAGCAGGGCCAGTGGAACATGGGACAGGTATGGTAGTTATTTTGTTGTCTCGTTCTTTGGCATATTGGGTTTTTTCCCCTAGGAGTAAGCTTTGCATTTGAAGTATAAGATGGTTTAATGAGAATACAAGTTCAGTATCTTTGGGAGTTAACTTAATTAGGTAATGTTACCATATTGCCATAACTATCCAATTTTCTGAGATCAATATAGATGCATTGGGGTAAGGGGTTTGATTTTGTATTAGGCAATATTGTGTTTCCCTGACCCTGACACCTTTACCTTACTACTCGTCTCTCTCTTTCTTCCCCAGATGAACCAGCAGATGTCAGGGATGAGTCTGAACGGTGCCGGGGGGGGGCATGGCCTTCGGTCAGCCTGCCTCCACCATGGGAGGCTGGGCCGCTTCACCCTCCGGTCAGACCCTCAGCACACAGCTCTGGAAGTGACCCACCTGGAGGTCAAAGATCAGGGATTGGGGGTCAGGGCAGCGGAAGAGGGGGTCTCAACCAGGGGGTCCGAAATTCAACATCCAACCCCCCCAGCAACCTTACTATGAACTGATGCCCGTTCTCCAACTGTTACTGACCAGTCTCCAACATCAAGCTCATTTATCTGTCTCTGTTCACATAATGAAGAGAAGCATCCTTTCTTCAGGTAAGCACAGATCCATTGGTGATTGGACAGGTGAAAGCAAAGTGACGGTCTTATTACTCTGACTGGCCCAACCAAATCAGATCAGTGATTACTTCAAGGAAGGAAGCTTTTCTGAAGTATTCAAACGGGGCACATCTCTCTCTCTCTTTGTCTCTTTCTGTCTATCTTTTGTGAGTGAATTGGGCGTCATCATACATACACCATCATACGCAGGATGGCAGTCTGTGCCTGTTATGTGTTAGAAATCATAACTCTTTTAATTTTCCTTTTTTGGAGAAAAGAAAATTAGCCCTGTCACACAACAATGACATCATCGACAACATATCGAAAAAGCTGCAGGACCAGTTACACAAGCTTTAATTGTATCATTATTATAAAAAATTATTATAGAGAATTAAAGAATAGTATTTAAACTTTGGGAGAAGACATGGCTATCATTTCTGTGAATACTGCTCTCCTATGTACAGCTCTGTTTAACCTTCTTTTAAAGTACCTGTGGTTCCCCTACAAAATAAAGTATGATAAACTGTGTCTGATGTGTGTTCTAGAGTCTAGACTTCTGGGTTCTAGATTTTGCCATTAACAACATTCAAAGTCAATTCTACCAGAACACCTAAGAAGGTAAAGAAGTTTGCATTTAAAACATGTCTACTCCATGTATCTCTTTTTTCCAGTGGTAGGCTACAGACATGCAAATGTCAGGGTGGTATCATTCTTTAACCATCCTTTGCAGAGCTGGCAAGTTATATACACCACATTTACAGTATTACATAAGAGGGAAAATAGACACGGGGAGACAAGAGCTCCCTGTAAGTAGGCTAAATATTTGAAAGAATTATGTTGATGGTGCAATATGGTAAAAAACATTTAAGAATACTTTTCTGAAAAATAACTGAATGAAGAAGAACTGAACTGGAGAGTTTGGTAGAAAAAACGAATTCCCAGTTGAGGAAAAGCGCGGGACATGATTTTAGCATGGTCCCTTTTGAGTGCATAAACAGTGAGGGTGTTGACCTTAGTTTACTCGATATTCTACAATCAATTACAATATTCAGAGGACGACATATTCTTAACATTTTGGTATTGGCCAGCGTGTGACTCTCATGTGCTACACCTTCGGTTGTTGATGATCCACTTGAGGAGGAGAATACAGCGAAGGTGCCCGATTAAGAGCTCCGGGCCCGTCTATCCGACTGACGCTTCTCCCTCCCTGTACCATCGACGCTCCCTCCGCTGCTACTACCTTTCTGAAGTGCCTCAACACCGTCAGCTGTGGAAACCATCCCCCAAGTCAAAACCAGCCAATGTCAGAATCCTACATTAGTTTTGTTTTTAAAGCGTATTTGAAATTCTCTTTAATGAAAAGTGCTATATAAAATAAATGTAGTATTATTAAACAGAGATAGAATTCCTGGTCACACTTTATTTGGATAGTCCCGTATAAATAATCTACAGATGGGCATACTTTCAACAAACGATCTGTTGATAAGCAACTGCTTGCCAAGGTTAGGGTTAGTTTAGAATAAGGGTAAGGGTTACGTTTAGGGCTAAGGTTAAGGGTTAAGGCTTAGGGTTAGTGGATAGTTAGTTGAAATGCTGACAGTTATTGAACATCTACAAACCATCCACTTGGGACTATCCAAATAAAGTGTAACCGAATTCCATTCGAAACCCTGCGTAATGGCATTCTGGACATAAAGAATTCCATCTCTATGCGACAGAGAGGGTCACAATGCCGACGCTTCGTATGGAACTCCAGAACCAGAGAGTTATGTTCAGAACTCTCAAGAAATCTTCAGTTCTTGATCGACAAACGAGAGATACAGCATTATGGCAAGCTTTTCATTCATCCTCCCTGAAGACGGACATTATTCTATTAAGGACAACGCAGTTAACTCAGGTAAGAATAATTAAATTATTTCAGTCTTAAAACTAAAATATTAATTGATTTAATTCTTAGTAGAAAGGAAATATCTTCAAACTTAGAATAAGATGGCTGTAAAGGCTTTTGTTGTTAGTTACCAAGCAATGTAACCATGCAAAATGAATATTTACAGCTGTAAATGGTTTTACTTAGGCCAAGTAAAATATGCAATGTCTCAATTATCTCTCCTTCCTCCCAAAGTGCGCACTTGTTCACTTCACTGAATTGAAAAGAAATGACTGGTATAAGAAATATGGTTGAAACTCCCACTAGCCTATGCCTCCACCAATCCAACGGTTTAAGATGTCTGGGAAGTAGAGAAGGAGTGCACACTTTAAGGAAATAGGAGATATTATTGGAACACACATTATTTGCCATGAGTGAAAAGGAAAATATCCCTCCCTTTCTTATAATGCTAAAAATATGTTTTGTTGATCCTGTGCTGTCATGGCGTTTCTTTCAGGGTGGATTTCAATGGTGACCCAACTCAACACCCTTGAAGGTCCAGAGTCAGAGAGTCAGAACATCCGTCAGAGCTTTGCAGAGATACTTGGCGACAAGTACCACTACGCGAATGCCATCAACAGCTCTCTGCTCTGGACTGTTGGGTACACCCCCTACATTCCCCCAGTTCTGAAAGGAAGAAGCTTCCCCTCTGTCGAGAGCTTCTTCCTGGATGAGTGGGAGCCACTGACACTCCAGCAGACTCCTCAGGTTCTGTCCACCAGTGTTTCCATCGAGGAAGACTACCTGATCCAGTCTGCTGCAGGCCTAGTATCTCAGGTTCTGTCCACCAGTGTTGCCATTATGGAGAATGACCTGATCCAGTCTGCTGCAGGCCTAGTGTCTCAGGTTCTGTCCACCAGTGTTTCCATTGTGGAGAATGACCTGATCCAGTCTGCTGCAGGCCTAGTATCTCAGGTTCTGTCCACCAGTGTTTCCATTGTGGAGAATGACCTGATCCAGTCTGCTGCAGGCCTAGTATCTCAGGTTCTGTCCACCAGTGTTTCCATTGTGGAGAATGACCTGATCCAGTCTGCTGCAGGCCTAGTGTCTCAGGTTCTGTCCACCAGTGTTTCCATTGCGGAGAATGACCTGATCCAGTCTGCTGCAGGCCTAGTGTCTCAGGTTCTGTCCACCAGTGTTTCCATTGTGGAGAATGACCTGATCCAGTCTGCTGAAGGCCTAGTATCTCAGGTTCTGTCCACCAGTGTTTCCATTGTGGAGAATGACCTGATCCAGTCTGCTGCAGGCCTAGTGTCTCAGGTTCTGTCCACCAGTGTTTCCATTGCGGAGAATGACCTGATCCAGTCTGCTGCAGGCCTAGTGTCTCAGGTTCTGTCCACCAGTGTTTCCATTGCGGAGAATGACCTGATCCAGTCTGCTGCAGGCCTAGTGTCTCAGGTTCTCTCCACCAGTGTTTCCATTGTGGAGAATGACCTGATCCAGTCTGCTGCAGGCCTAGTATCTCAGGTTCTGTCTACCAGTGTTTCCATCGTGGAGAATGACCGGTTCCAGTCTGCTACAAATCTAGTGTCTCAGGATGAGGACCCCACCCTGAGAGCCTCCAACCAACCTGAGGTCCATGTGGCTGATGTGTCAACCAAGGGAAGTAGACTTACCATCACTGTTTCTATGGGTTCAACCAAGAGTAGCCATGTTGCTTTACGTGAAGTTGATGCTAGTGCTACCAGCCTGGAGCAGTCTGCTGAGAAAATGTCTACCTCTACTACTGATGTCAACGACATCTCATCAACTGCTGCTGCCAAGAAGAAGAAGAGGTGTGGATTATTCTCATCTCTCTGGAGAGCTCTCATGGGGAAGAACAAGAAGCCTGTAAGTAATAACTCATACTGTAATTCTCTTTTGTACTTAACATATTCATTTATCAACTATTTTGATGCTAATATCCAGTGATAATGGCTGTCTGTAAAATAGGTTTTCTATATTTTATACCTTTCGTTTTTCAGGCTAAAGTGGCTTCCAAGAAAGAGGATGAAATCAACAAGGATGAGAGCCGCCTCACCTGCCACCACAACACTGTACAGGGAGATCACTGATGCAGGCACCAACAATGGTGTTTCTATTTTTTCTTCATCCCCAATCCCCTTCCCACACCCCACCCATTTTATCTTCAGTAAACCTTTTGTCGTTGCATTTGATTGTGTTTTGTCTTTGATTGGTATCACTGTCATTGATAAGGGCAGGGGTTTAGTAGTTCAACTACATGTCAATCAATCTCTGGTTAACTTTCAAACTCCGAAGGGAGACAACCGAGGCAAAGACATAAGCAGGAGGGCAACTGTGACCTTCAGAAATGTGCAAAGATGTGAACAGTTTGTAACAATGTAACAACGCTAATGCGATCAGTTATCTCCACATTTTCTGGAGAATAACATGCATTCTCGCTCAGGGCCTCTAGATGGAGTAGCAAGCACAATTCTGAGGGTTCCCCTCATTATGCTTTCATCAGCTGTTGGAAATGGGGATATTCCCATATTAGGAATTCCTGTGGGAGATTTATACCATGAAATCCTGCAGCGCCCACAAGGTCCCCCTGCTCAAGAAAGCACATATACAGGCCCGTCTGAAGTTTGCCAATGAACATCTGAATTATTCAGAGAAGAACTGGGTGAAAGTGTTGTGGTCAGATGAGACCAAAATCAAGCTCTTTGGCATCAACTCAACTTGCCGTGTTTGGATGAGGAGGAATGCTGCCTATGACCCCAAGAACACCATCCCCACCGTCAAACATGGAGGTGGAAACATTATGCTTTGGGGGTGTTTTTCTGCTAAGGGGACAGGACAACTTCACCGCATCAAAGGGACGATGGACGGGGCCATGTACCGTCAAATCTTGAGTGAGAACCTCCTTCCCTCAGCCAGGGCATTGAAAATGGGTCGTGGATGGGTATTCCAGAATGACAATGACCCAAAACACACGGCCAAGACAACAAAGGAGTGGCTCAAGAAGAAGCACATTAAGGTCCTGGAGTGGCCTAGCCAGTCTCCAGACCTTAATCCCATAGAAAATCTGTGGAGGGAGCTGAAGGTTCGAGTTGCCAAACGTCAGCCTCGAAACCTTAATGACTTGGAGAAGATCTGCAAAGTGGAGTAGGACAAAATCCCTCCTGAGATGTGTGCAAACCTGGTGGCCAACTACAAGAAACGTCTGACCTCTGTGATTGCCAACAAGGGTTTTGCCACCAAGTACTAAGTCATGTTTTGCAGAGGGTTCAAATACTTATTTCCCTCATTAAAATGCAAATCAATGTATAACATTTTTGACATGCGTGTTTCTGGATATTTTTGTTGTTATTCTGTCTCGCACTGTTCAAATAAACCTACCATTAAAATTATAGACTGATCATTTCTTTGTCAGTGGGCAAACGTACAAAATCAGCAGGGGATCAAATACTTTTTTTCCCTCACTATAAGTACTTTACACCACTGTGCACTACGCTACCCTGTGCCCCAACCTTCCCAAAAGCAAAGAAATATACAAAATTAGGCAACCCCCCCAGTAAACTTAGAACTATCCCTTAGGGCCCTCAAAAAGCTAGGGCTGGCCCTGAACTTGTGTATCAGATAGCCATATGTCAGAAGCTAGTGGACTCATGACAGTGGAGAGTGGAATGGGGAGGACAACAAATTGTTAGCTAGCTAAATGTCTAAAAGGAAGTTGGTTAAAAAGTTATGAGCTATACCTCTGTGTCAGTGGAGCCTCCTCAGAGGAGGAAGGGGAGGACCATCCTCCTCAGTGAATTTCATAAAAAATGTAAATGGTAAAACATTAAAAAAGTTATCCTTTTTACATAAAACTATACTAAATATAATCACGTCACCAAATAATTGATTAAAACACACTATTTTGCAAAGGTCTACCGTAGCCTCAACAGCACTCTGTAGGGTAGCGCCATGGTGTAGCCGGAGGACAGCTAGCTTACGTCCTCCTCTGGGTACATTGACTTCAATACAAAACCTAGGAGGCTCATGGTTCTCACCTTCTTCCATAGACTTACACAGAAATTATGACAACTTCTGGAGGATGTCCTCCAACCTATCAGAGCTCTTGCAGCATGAACTGACATGTTGTTCACCCAATCAAAGGATCAGAGAATTAATATAGTACTGAAAGCATAAACTACAGCTAGCTAGCTAGCACTGAAGTGCATAAAATGTGCTGAGTAGTTGACTCAAAGAGAGAGAAAGACAACAGATGAACAGTTTTGAACAAATTCAGCAAATGCAGCTAGCTAGTTTAGCCTACTGAAACACCCTTCTCAAACAGAGGGATGCTATGTTAGCTAGCTGGCTATGACTATCCAACACAACATTGGAACTCTTCCAAGTCAAGGTAAGCTTTTGGTTTTACCAATTTATTGCCACCGGGGCCTGCCGGTGTAACTGCTTACTGACAATGTAGGCTGTGTGTAGCGGCTTGGCTTGGAAAGTTTTTTTTTGCCTGGTCACATACAGCTAATGTGTTGTGCATTGAAGTCCACACGCGAAGGGATGAAGTGAGAGGAGGAGAACGCATGGATGCGAGAAGGAATACAACGTGGCTGTGTGTTCAGGGGTGTATTCATTCCGCCGTTTCTGTTGAAAAACGTTTCTTAAACGGAAGCAATCTCATGATGGGTATCATGTAGTAGCCTAAACCTATCGCTGTTACATTGAACTGGGTGAATGGAATATGAATGACAGTCATCCAATATGCTGTAATAGAAATAAGGCCACCCTCATCTTAAATGGCACTGACCGCCACTGCTCCACAAGCCAGACAACTGTTCTGCCTCTTGGCTGGTTGAATATGAACTTGAGACCCTTACTTTTTATACTGTAATGTCTGGCTTTATTTATACTAACTAGCTAGAAAGCACTGTAATTGTAGCTACCAGGGGTGGACTGTTTCGCTAGCAAATTATGTGAGCTACAGTAGCTAGTTGTCACACCTGTCTGTGGTGTTCTAATCAAATGACAATTTGACACAGGTGAGGAGGAGCAGCGCGTGCTCCTTTTCGCTGTGAGTAGCTGTGAAATACAGTTTACATATAGCCATTTTATTATGTCAAATTGAGAGGAGAAACGTGTCTGACCTTTCCCATTTCTTGATCAATTCTTCTTGAGGAAGAATAGACATGTAGTTATTCTAAGTGAACAAGCAGAAGTGTCAAATTATTGCAGCGAAGACCTTCTTCCGGTTTGTACCCACTGAGGTATAATAACAACGGTTGTACCACAGACAGAAGGAGAAACCCAGACAGGGGCTATAAAGCTGAAGCGTTCGTTTTCTCACCACCAAATATGGCAGTGAGAGAAAGTACAGTCGCGGGTAGTGGGAGAATATGGAACTAGGTGAAACTGGGCCGACATTCTGCTATTTTTTTCATCAATTAAACATCTGCTCTCAATACATTTATGTTCCCAAAACTATAATCTGTTACGAACACAGTGCACTGAGTTTTATAGACTTGATGCTTTGCCAAAGTTTAAAAAATGGCGTTGTTTAGAAGGAGTGCAACGTCGAATTGAGTCTGTGCACATGCGCACTTCAAAGGAGGCGTTCCCTAACGAAAATATGCAAATACATGCTATAACGCGCCAATAGGATCTCGCTAGCTCGTGCTTGGCTTTGCCCACCTCCTTGCGTGTTCTGCCCACTATGCTGCATTTGCTCCCACTGTAAACCACACAGATAAGCTGTCTTGGGTTAGTTATAAATATCTTTGGTCGTACTTTGTGTTGTTTCGTGACGTCTCTCCACGTTCCCAACTAGGGTTCTGACTGCCCTCTCAATTTCCCCTGTGTTTAGCTTAAAGCTTGCTGCTAGACTCTCCAAATCCCTCCTGAACCCCCCTGTTCCTGTCTTAGGGTGCACTACACCCTCTATAGCTCTTACTACCTCTTTCTCTCTATCTAACTCTACCCTTCTATCATTACTGAATCAATGATAATACATTTACATTCTAGTCACCCAGCAGACACTCCTATCCAGAGCGACCTACAGTTAGTGAATACATATATATATTTTTTTTTTTACTACATTCCTACCATCTGAACTTATGTACTGTCTCTCACTCGCTCTCTCTAGCCCCTCCTTTCGCTGTTTTTTCAAATTCATTTTATATGCAACTTTTTACTTCGAGATGCCCAATAAATTCATACCTCTTCTCCCAAATGGATCCATAAAACATATTTCTTCGATCTCTTCCTAACATATATCTTTCATCCCCCGTTAATTCCCGGACCTCTTTAGAAGATTTATTTCCCATGGTGGAAAAATAAAAATCCCCCCCTTTAGTAATAATTCCCAGAATGATTCTTCTAGGAGCTATTATTTTAGTGCGTCTCTTGAGCCAATGTATGATCTGCTTTTGTGATTAACCATTTAAAATTATTTAACCCCTAACCCAGAGTTTTTTATTTAAAACTCCGGTTTCATGAAAGGGGTCGATAACCATTTTTTCTCACGCGACCTATTTTTTTTTTTAGCTCCTTCCTTGAAACAATTATCACGTATACTGATGGATTCTCAAGTCTCACATGTACACAACATTATACAGTCATTTGCTAAACCTATTTGTAACCTAGAGGTCGTAACTGCTCTAGTTTCATGAAACAGACAGAGTTCTAGCAAATCCCCAGTCGTATACGCGACTTTTGACCTGTTTTATGTATCCATAGCACACGACAAAAATCATCCCTTTCCCTGTTTATCGTAGCACTGTACCCAGTACAGTCTCAATAAAAACTAGTTTACATTGATGATGGCCTTTCACCCCTTGTCATTTCGGACTAGATTATTCTGGTAATAGCTATTTACCTAGGGTCAATTGCGGACCCTCCCCGTTTCGTAATAATTATTACTTCCTTTGAGATTTTGGTAACTTTTCTCTGCACTCCACAATAATTACTATTCTCATACAAGTTCAAATCATTTCACCAAAATCCATGAATAAAAATTACTGACCTTTTCCTTGCAGTTTGGATTTAAATGTTTTTTCAAACTCGTTAACGTCTTTATCGTTCATAAGAGTAATCACCGGCCTGTTTATAACCTTAACGTCGAAGGCCAGGACTCTTTCACGGATGCTATCACCCGCCCGTGCACGGATTCGGTGTCCTTAGAACGATAAAGACGTATTTAAGCTCCGCTCAAAGGACCAATCTGTCATGTGAATTTCTATCTCTAATTCAACCTAAGCTTGAATCATTACCAGAGGTTGTAAGGCTCTGGTTTTAATCATCAATGATTCAAGGTCAATAACCACGAAGAATGATTTTTTGTATGTTTATTCATGGAGAGCTCTGGCGCCAAAGACACATACATACTGTTTTTATACCTCTTGACAAACAAAGGCACTATGCTCCTCCCACCTTTAGGTGTCTTTCTTAAACAGTTTCCGCCTTCCCCTTCACCCTTGAATGTTTAGTACCGCCCCCTCTGTTAGTGGGTTGACACTACATGATAATTCTAACATTTATACTGTATTTGGGGTGAAATCCTTTAGTCATTATTCTTAAAATCCAAATTAATCTAACAATCTTTAGGAGACAGAACGCGTCTCTTTCCTGAGCAGTATGACGGCTGCGTGGTCCCATGGTGTTTATACTTGCGTACTATTGTTTGTACAGATGAACGTGGTACTTTCAGGCGTTTGGAAATTGCTCCCAAGGATGAACCAGACTTGTGGAGGTCTACAATTTATTTCTGAGGTCTTGGCTGATTTTCTTTTGATTTTCCCATGATGTCAAGCAAAGAGGCACTGAGTTTGAAGGTAGGCCTTGAAATACATCCACAGGTACACCTCCAGTTGACGCAAATGATGTCAATTAGCCTATCAGAAGCTTCTAAAGCCATGACATAATTTTCTGGAATTTTCCAAGCTGTTTAAAGGCACAGTCAACTTAGTGTATGTAAACTTCTGACCCACTGGAATTGTGATACAGTGAATTATAAGTGAAATAATCTGTCCGTAAACAATTGTTGGAAAAATTACTTGTGTCAGGCACAAAGTAGATGTCCTAACCTACTTGCCAAAACTATAGTTTGTTAAGAAGAAATTTGTGGAGTGGTTGAAAAACAAGTTTTAATGACTCCAACCTAAGTGTATGTAAACTTCTGACTTCAACTGTATTTATATATATCCATCCATGCATGCAGGCCAGTGCATGTTAGCGTGAGAGAAGTTTGAAGATCAAGAGACTGAATATGGTTAGCGACTTTTCTTACGTAGTTCTTACAGTTTTTGCTTCCTTCTTCCAGGCTAGCTCCAGTACCCCAGCCAGCACCCCAACACAACCCCCAGCAGCAACCCCATCCTCAGGCTCTACCCAGGGAGACCTGGACCTGTTCAGTGAGACTGGTGGTGGAGTTGGCATTAAGGGGGAGGACACCGGGACCAAGAAACACCTCTCCAAGGACTCCATCCTGTCCCTGTATGGGAACACCAGTATGCCTCAGATGCCCCAGCACCAGCAGGCCCCGCCTGGTAAGGAGAAATACAGACAAGCGTACACATGCACATACTGTACACTCATGGAGGGCTCTACACTGACCTTTTTTACAAGGAGCACATGTGCGCCTAAGTTGAAAAATGTAGGAGCACACAAAGACATTTAGGAGCACAATGACAAATATGAGGTTAACAAGCCGTTTTCTTTATAGTAATGAATCTGTGCTCAGTGTATTCTCCATGGCACTCAGGGGCTTCGGTACAGTAAAGTAATCATTACAACAATTATCATCTGGGGGATTTTTTTTAAATCCAGGCGCACTTGTGCTCCTAAATTAATATTCCAGGTCGCACAGCAAAATATTTAGGCGCATATGCCAGTAAAATGGTCGCCCTGTCATGCATCATTTTGGGCATGTGCACGCAAACACCAACCAATAACACAGAAGTTGGAAATGGTCCCCAACTGGCTCTGGGCTATATAGTGTAAATACCAAACACTTCTAAAGTAGCAAGTCACCAACCAAGTTGTTCAGTCACTTTCCCACTCTCTTAATATATCTGTGGCAAGCTGTCATAAAGGTTAACAGAACGTTTTATTTTGAAAGAAAGACAAACTGTGCAACCCTGTTCTCAGTATTTCTCCTTTCTTTCCCCGCTCCAGCTGGTATATACATGAACCCCGCCCAGATGCAGTTTCCATTAGGCATCCCCCAGCAGCAGGTCCCCACTGGATACCAGGCCTTTCCTGGCATGGGCACGGGCATGCCCCCCACCACCGTCATGGGTGCCATGATGGCTCAGAGCGGAGCCGCCATGATGGGACCCAACACAGGCATGATGGTTGGCATGACGATGCCCAACGGTTTCATGGGACAAGCGCCTGCGGCCGGGATGGTTGGCATGGCTCCGAGGATGATGGGGGTACCCCAGGGGGGGATGCCCGCGGGTATGGTGCCCGCTCAGGGCATGCAGGGGATGTATGCCGTCCAGCCTGGGCAGCAGGGCCAGTGGAACATGGGACAGGTATGGTAGTTATTTTGTTGTCTCGTTCTTTGGCATTTTGGGGTTTTTCCCCTAGGAGTAAGCTTTGCATTTGAAGTATAAGATGGTTTAATGAGAATACAAGATCAGTATCTTTGGGAGTTAACTTAATTAGATAATGTTACCATATTGCCATAACTATCCAATTTTCTGAGATCAATATAGATGCATTGGGGTAAGGGGTTTGATTTTGTATTAGGCAATATTGTGTTTCCCTGACCCTGACACCTTTACCTTACTACTCGTCTCTCTCTTTCTTCCCCAGATGAACCAGCAGATGTCAGGGATGAGTCTGAACGGTGCCGGGGGGGGGGGGGGGCTTCGGTCAGCCTGCCTCCACCATGGGAGGCTGGGCCGCTTCACCCTCCGGTCAGACCCTCAGCACACAGCTCTGGAAGTGACCCACCTGGAGGTCAAAGATCAGGGATTGGGGGTCAGGGCAGCGGAAGAGGGGGTCTCAACCAGGGGGTCCGAAATTCAACATCCAACCCCCCCAGCAACCTTACTATGAACTGATGCCCGTTCTCCAACTGTTACTGACCAGTCTCCAACATCAAGCTTATCTGTCTCTGTTCACATGCTGAAGAGATGCATCCTTTCTTCAGTTAAGCACAGATCCATTGGTGATTGGACAGGTGAAAGCAAGGTGACGGTCTTATTACTCTGACTGGCCCAACCAAATCAGATCAGTGATTACTTCAAGGAAGGAAGCATTTCTGAAGTATTCAAACGGGGCACATCTCTCTCTCTCTTTGTCTCTTTCTGTCTATCTTTTGTGAGTGAATTGGGCGTCATCATACATACACCATCATACGCAGGATGGCAGTCTGTGCCTGTTATGTGTTAGAAATCATAACTCTTTCAATTTTCCTTTTTTGGAGAAAAAAAAAAGTGCCCTGTCACACAACAATGACATCATCGACAACATATCGAAAAAGCTGCAGGACCAGTTACACAAGCTTTAATTGTATCATTATTATAAAAAATTATTATAGAGAATTAAAGAATAGTATTTAAACTTTGGGAGAAGACATGGCTATCATTTCTGTGAATACTGCTCTCCTATGTACAGCTCTGTTTAACCTTCTTTTAAAGTACCTGTGGTTCCCCTACAAAATAAAGTATGATAAACTGTGTCTGATGTGTGTTCTAGAGTCTAGACTTCTGGGTTCTAGATTTTGCCATTAACAACATTCAAAGTCAATTCTACCAGAACACCTAAGAAGGTAAAGAAGTTTGCATTTAAAACATGTCTACTCCATGTATCTCTTTTTTCCAGGGGTAGGCTACAGACATGCAAATGTCAGGGTGGTATCATTCTTTAACCATCCTTTGCAGAGCTGGCAAGTTATATACACCACATTTACAGTATTACATAAGAGGGAAAATAGACACGGGGAGACAAGAGCTCCCTGTAAGTAGGCTAAATATTTGAAAGAATTCTGTTGATTGTGCAATATGGTAAAAAACATTTAAGAATAATTTTCTGAAAAATAACTGAATGAAGAAGAACTGAACTGAAGAGTTTGGTAGAAAAAACGAATTCCCAGTTGAGGAAAAGCGCGGGACATGATTTTAGCATGGTCCCTTTTGAGTGCATAAACAGTGAGGGTGTTGACCCTAGTTTACTCGATATTCTACAATCAATTACAATATTCAGAGGACGACATATTCTTAACATTTTGGTATTGGCCAGCGTGTGACTCTCATGTGCTACATCTTCGGTTGTTGATGATCCACTTGAGGAGGAGAATACAGCGAAGGTGCCCGATTAAGAGCTCCGGGCCCGTCTATCCGACTGACGCTTCTCCCTCCCTGTACCATCGACGCTCCCTCCGCTGCTACTACCTTTCTTGAAGTGCCTCAACACCGTCAGCTGTGGAAACCATCCCCCAAGTCAAAACCAGCCAATGTCAGAATCCTACATTAGTTTTGTTTTTAAAGCGTATTTGAAATTCTCTTTAATGAAAAGTGCTATATAAAATAAATGTAGTATTATTAAACAGAGATAGAATTCCTGGTCACACTTTATTTGGATAGTCCCGTATAAATAATCTACAGATGGGCATACTTTCAACAAACGATCTGTTGATAAGCAACTGCTTGCCAAGGTTAGGGTTAGTTTAGAATAAGGGTAAGGGTTACGTTTAGGGCTAAGGTTAAGGGTTAAGGCTTAGGGTTAGTGGATAGTTAGTTGAAATGCTGACAGTTATTGAACATCTACAAACCATCCACTTGGGACTATCCAAATAAAGTGTAACCGAATTCCATTCGAAACCCTGCGTAATGGAATTCTGGACATAAAGAATTCCATCTCTATGCGACAGAGAGGGTCACAATGCCGACGCTTCGTATGGAACTCCAGAACCAGAGAGTTATGTTCAGAACTCTCAAGAAATCTTCAGTTCTTGATCGACAAACGAGAGATACAGCATTATGGCAAGCTTTTCATTCATCCTCCCTGAAGACGGACATTATTCTATTAAGGACAACGCAGTTAACTCAGGTAAGAATAATTAAATTATTTCAGTCTTAAAACTAAAATATTAATTTATTTAATTCTTAGTAGAAAGGAAATATCTTCAAACTTAGAATAAGATGGCTGTAAAGGCTTTTGTTGTTAGTTACCAAGCAATGTAACCATGCAAAATGAATATTTACAGCTGTAGATGGTTTTACTTAGGCCAAGTAAAATATGCAATGTCTCAATTATCTCTCCTTCCTCCCAAAGTGCGCACTTGTTCACTTCACTGAATTGAAAAGAAATGACTGGTATAAGAAATATGGTTGAAACTCCCACTAGCCTATGCCTCCACCAATCCAACGGTTTAAGATGTCTGGGAAGTAGAGAAGGAGTGCACACTTTAAGGAAATAGGAGATATTATTGGAACACACATTATTTGCCATGAGTGAAAAGGAAAATATCCCTCCCTTTCTTATAATGCTAAAAATATGTTTTGTTGATCCTGTGCTGTCATGGTGTTTCTTTCAGGGTGGATTTCAATGGTGACCCAACTCAACACCCTTGAAGGTCCAGAGTCAGAGAGTCAGAACATCCGTCAGAGCATTGCAGAGATACTTGGCGACAAGTACCACTACGCGAATGCCATCAACAGCTCTCTGCTCTGGACTGTTGGGTACACCCCCTACATTCCCCCAGTGCTGAAAGGAAGAAGCTTCCCCTCTGTCGAGAGCTTCTTCCTGGATGAGTGGGAGCCACTGACACTCCAGCAGACTCCTCAGGTTCTGTCCACCAGTGTTTCCATCGAGGAAGACAACCTGAACCAGTCGTCTGCAGGCCTAGTATCTCAGGTTCTGTCCACCAGTGTTGCCATTATGGAGAATGACCTAATCCAGTCTGCTGCAGGCCTAGTGTCTCAGGTTCTGTCCACCAGTGTTTCCATTGTGGAGAATGACCTGATCCAGTCTGCTGCAGGCCTAGTGTCTCAGGTTCTGTCCACCAGTGTTTCCATTGTGGAGAATGACCTGATCCAGTCTGCTGCAGGCCTAGTATCTCAGGTTCTGTCCACCAGTGTTTCCATTGTGGAGAATGACCTGATCCAGTCAGCTGCAGGCCTAGTATCTCAGGTTCTGTCCACATGTGTTTCCATTGCGGAGAATGACCTGATCCAGTCTGCTGCAGGCCTAGTGTCTCAGGTTCTGTCCACCAGTGTTTCCATTGTGGAGAATGACCTGATCCAGTCTGCTGCAGGCCTAGTGTCTCAGGTTCTGTCTACCAGTGTTTCCATCGTGGAGAATGACCGGTTCCAGTCTGCTACAAATCTAGTGTCTCAGGATGAGGACTCCACCCTGAGAGCCTCCAACCAACCTGAGGTCCATGTGCCTGATGTGTCAACCAAGGGAAGTAGACTTACCATCACTATTTCTATGGGTTCAACCAAGAGTAGCCATGTTGCTTTACGTGAAGTTGATGCTAGTGCTACCAGCCTGGAGCAGTCTGCTGAGAAAATGTCTACCTCTCCTACTGATGTCAACGACATCTCATCAACTGCTGCTGCCAAGAAGAAGAAGAGGTGTGGATTATTCTCATCTCTCTGGAGAGCTCTCAGGGGGAAGAACAAGAAGCCTGTATGTAATAACTCATACTGTAATTCACTTTTGTACTTAACATAATCATTTATCAACTATTTTGATGCTAATATCCAGTGATAATGGCTGTCTGTAAAATAGGTTTTCTATATTTTATACCTTTCGTTTTTCAGGCTAAAGTGGCTTCCAAGAAAGAGGATGAAATCAACAAGGATGAGAGCCGCCTCACCTGCCACCACAACACTTTACAGGGAGATCACTGATGCAGGCACCAACAATGGTGTTTCTATTTTTTCTTCATCCCCAATCCCCTTCCCACACCCCACCCATTTTATCTTCATTAAACCTTTTGTCGTTGCATTTGATTGTGTTTTGTCTTTGATTGGTATCACTGTCATTGATAAGGGCAGGGGTTTAGTAGTTCAACTACATGCCAATCAATCGCTGGTTAACTTTCAAACTCCGAAGGGAGACAACCGAGGCAAAGACGTAAGCAGGAGGGCAACTGTGACCTTCAGAAATGTGCAAAGATGTGAACCGTTTGTAACAATGTAACAACGCTAATGCGATCAGTTATCTCCACATTTTCTGGAGAATAACATGCATTCTCGCTCAGGGCCTCTAGATGGAGAAGCAAGCACATTTCTGAGGGTTCCCCTCATTATGCTTTTATCAGCTGTTGGGATATTCCCATATTAGGAATTCCTGTGGGAGATTTATACCATGAAATCCTGCAGCGCCCACAAGGTCCCCCTGCTCAAGAAAGCACATATACAGGCCCGTCTGAAGTTTGCCAATGAACATCTGAATTATTCAGAGGAGAACTGGGTGAAAGTGTTGTGGTCAGATGAGACCAAAATCAAGCTCTTTGGCATCAACTCAACTTGCCGTGTTTGGAGGAGGAGGAATGCTGCCTATGACCCCAAGAACACCATCCCCACCGTCAAACATGGAGGTGGAAACATTATGCTTTGGGGGTGTTTTTCTGCTAAGGGGACAGGACAACTTCACCGCATCAAAGGGACGATGGACGGGGCCATGTACCGTCAAATCTTGGGTGAGAACCTCCTTCCCTCAGCCAGGGCATTGAAAATGGGTCGTGGATGGGTATTCCAGAATGACAATGACCCAAAACACACGGCCAAGACAACAAAGGAGTGGCTCAAGAAGAAGCACATTAAGGTCCTGGAGTGGCCTAGCCAGTCTCCAGACCTTAATCTCATAGAAAATCTGTGGAGGGAGCTGAAGGTTCGAGTTGCCAAACGTCAGCCTCGAAACCTTAATGACTTGGAGAAGATCTGCAAAGTGGAGCAGGACAAAATCCCTCCTGAGATGTGTGCAAACCTGGTGGCCAACTACAAGAAACGTCTGACCTCTGTGATTGCCAACAAGGGTTTTGCCACCAAGTACTAAGTCATGTTTTGCAGAGGGTTCAAATACTTATTTCCCTCATTAAAATGCAAATCAATGTATAACATTTTTGACATGCGTGTTTCTGGATATTTTTGTTGTTATTCTGTCTCGCACTGTTCAAATAAACCTACCATTAAAATTATAGACTGATCATTTCTTTGTCATTGGGCAAACGTACAAAATCAGCAGGGGATCAAATACTTTTTTCCCTCACTATAAGTACTTTACACCACTGTGCACTACGCTACCCTGTGCCCCAACCTTCCCAAAAGCAAAGAAATATACAAAATTAGGCAACCCCCCCAGTAAACTTAGAACTATCCCTTAGGGCCCCCAAAAAGCTAGGGCTGGCCCTGAACTTGTGTATCAGATAGCCATATGTCAGAAGCTAGTGGACTCATGACAGTGGAGAGTGGAATGGGGAGGACAACAAATTGTTAGCTAGCTAAATGTCTAAAAGGAAGTTGGTTAAAAAGTTATGAGCTATACCTCCGTGTCAGTGGAGCCTCCTCAGAGGAGGAAGGGGAGGACCATCTTCCTCAGTGAATTTCATAAAAAATTTAAATGGTAAAACATTAAAAAAGTTATCATTTTTACATAAAACTATACTAAATATAATCACGTCACCAAATAATTGATTAAAACACACTATTTTGCAAAGGTCTACCGTAGCCTCAACAGCACTCTGTAGGGTAGCGCCATGGTGTAGCCGGAGGACAGCTAGCTTAAGTCCTCCTCTGGGTACATTGACTTCAATACAAAACCTAGGAGGCTCATGGTTCTCACCTTCTTCCATAGACTTACACAGAAATTATGACAACTTCTGGAGGATGTCCTCCAACCTATCAGAGCTCTTGCAGCATGAACTGACATGTTGTTCACCCAATCAAAGGATCAGAGAATTAATATAGTACTGAAAGCATAAACTACAGCTAGCTAGCTAGCACTGAAGTGCATAAAATGTGCTGAGTAGTTGACTCAAAGAGAGAGAAAGACAATAGATGAACAGTTTTGAACAAATTCAGGAAATGCAGCTAGCTAGTTTAGCCTACTGAAACTCCCTTCTCAAACAGAGGGATGCTATGTTAGCTAGCTGGCTATGACTATCCAACACAACATTGGAACTCTTCCAAGTCAAGGTAAGCTTTTGGTTTTACTAATTTATTGCCACCGGGGCCTGCCGGTGTAACTGCTTACTGACGATGTAGGCTGTGTGTAGCGGCTTGGCTTGGAACGTTTTTTTTTGCCTGGTCACATACAGCTAATGTGTTGTGCATTGAAGTCCACACGCGAAGGGATGAAGTGAGAGGAGGAGAACGCATGGATGCGAGAAGGAATACAACGTGGCTGTGTGTTCAGGGGTGTATTCATTCCGCCGTTTCTGTTGAAAAACGTTTCTTAAACGGAAGCAACCTCATGATGGGTATCATGTAGTAGCCTAAACCTATCGCTGTTACATTGAACTGGGTGAATGGAATATGAATGACAGTCATCCAATATGCTGTAATAGAAATAAGGCCACCCTCATCTTAAATGGCACTGACTGCCACTGCTCCACAAGCCAGACAACTGTTCTGCCTCTTGGCTGGTTGAATATGAACTTGAGACCCTTACTTTTTATACTGTAATGTCTGGCTTTATTTATACTAACTAGCTAGAAAGCACTGTAATTGTAGCTACCAGGGGTGGACTGTTTCGCTAGCAAATTATGTGAGCTACAGTAGCTAGTTGTCACACCTGTCTGTGGTGTTCTAATCAAATGACAATTTGACACAGGTGAGGAGGAGCAGCGCATGCTCCTTTTCGCTGTGAGTAGCTGTGAAATACAGTTTACATATAGCCATTTTATTATGTCAAATTGAGAGGAGAAACGTGTCTGACCTTTCCCATTTCTTGATCAATTGTTCTTGAGGAAGAATAGACATGTAGTTATTCTAAGTGAACAAGCAGAAGTGTCAAATTATTGCAGCGAAGACCTTCTTCCGGTTTGTACCCACTGAGGTATAATAACAACGGTTGTACCACAGACAGAAGGAGCAACCCAGACAGGGCCTATAAAGCTGAAGCGTTCGTTTTCTCACCACCAAATATGGCAGTGAGAGAATGTACAGTCGCGGGTAGTGGGAGAATATGGAACTAGGTGAAACTGGGCCGACATTCTGCTATTTTTTTCATCAATTAAACATCTGCTCTCAATACATTTATGTTCCCAAAACTATAATCTGTTACGAACACAGTGCACTGAGTTTTATAGACTTGATGCTTTGCCAAAGTTTAAAAAATGGCGTTGTTTAGAAGGAGTGCAACGTCGAATTGAGTCTGTGCACATGCGCACTTCAAAGGAGGCGTTCCCTAACGAAAATATGCAAATACATGCTATAACGCGCCAATAGGATCTCGCTAGCTCGTGCTTGGCTTTGCCCACCTCCTTGCGTGTTCTGCCCACTATGCTGCATTTGCTCCCACTGTAAACCACACAGATAAGCTGTCTTGGGTTAGTTATAAATATCTTTGGTCGTACTTTGTGTTGTTTCGTGACGTCTCTCCACGTTCCCAACTAGGGTTCTGACTGCCCTCTCAATTTCCCCTGTGTTTAGCTTAAAGCTTGCTGCTAGACTCTCCAAATCCCTCCTGAACCCCCCTGTTCCTGTCTTAGGGTGCACTACACCCTCTATAGCTCTTACTACCTCTTTCTCTCTATCTAACTCTACCCTTCTATCATTACTGAATCAATGATAATACATTTACATTCTAGTCACCCAGCAGACACTCCTATCCAGAGCGACCTACAGTTAGTGAATACATATATATATATTTTTTTACTACATTCCTACCATCTGAACTTATGTACTGTCTCTCACTCGCTCTCTCTAGCCCCTCCTTTCGCTGTTTTTTCAAATTCATTTTATATGCAACTTTTTACTTCGAGATGCCCAATAAATTCATACCTCTTCTCCCAAATGGATCCATAAAACATATTTCTTCGATCTCTTCCTAACATATATCTTTCATCCCCCGTTAATTCCCGGACCTCTTTAGAAGATTTATTTCCCATGGTGGAAAAATAAAAATCCCCCCCTTTAGTAATAATTCCCAGAATGATTCTTCTAGGAGCTATTATTTTAGTGCGTCTCTTGAGCCAATGTATGATCTGCTTTTGTGATTAACCATTTAAAATTATTTAACCCCTAACCCAGAGTTTTTTATTTAAAACTCCGGTTTCATGAAAGGGGTCGATAACCATTTTTTCTCACGCGACCTATTTTTTTTTTTAGCTCCTTCCTTGAAACAATTATCACGTATACTGATGGATTCTCAAGTCTCACATGTACACAACATTATACAGTCATTTGCTAAACCTATTTGTAACCTAGAGGTCGTAACTGCTCTAGTTTCATGAAACAGACAGAGTTCTAGCAAATCCCCAGTCGTATACGCGACTTTTGACCTGTTTTATGTATCCATAGCACACGACAAAAATCATCCCTTTCCCTGTTTATCGTAGCACTGTACCCAGTACAGTCTCAATAAAAACTAGTTTACATTGATGATGGCCTTTCACCCCTTGTCATTTCGGACTAGATTATTCTGGTAATAGCTATTTACCTAGGGTCAATTGCGGACCCTCCCCGTTTCGTAATAATTATTACTTCCTTTGAGATTTTGGTAACTTTTCTCTGCACTCCACAAGAATTACTATTCTCATACAAGTTCAAATCATTTCACCAAAATCCATGAATAAAGATTACTGACCTTTTCCTTGCAGTTTGGATTTAAATGTTTTTTCAAACTCGTTAACGTCTTTATCGTTCATAAGAGTAATCACCGGCCTGTTTATAACCTTAACGTCGAAGGCCAGGACTCTTTCACGGATGCTATCACCCGCCCGTGCACGGATTCGGTGTCCTTAGAGCGATAAAGACGTATTTAAGCTCCGCTCAAAGGACCAATCTGTCATGTGAATTTCTATCTCTAATTCAACCTAAGCTTGAATCATTACCAGAGGTTGTAAGGCTCTGGTTTTAATCATCAATGATTCAAGGTCCATAACCACGAAGAATGATTTTTTGTACGTTTATTCATGGAGAGCTCTGGCGCCAAAGACACATACATACTGTTTTTATACCTCTTGACAAACAAAGGCACTATGCTCCTCCCACCTTTAGGTGTCTTTCTTAAACAGTTTCCGCCTTCCCCTTCACCCTTGAATGTTTAGTACCGCCCCCTCTGTTAGTGGGTTGACACTACATGATAATTCTAACATTTATACTGTATTTGGGGTGAAATCCTTTAGTCATTATTCTTAAAATCCAAATTAATCTAACAATCTTTAGGAGACAGAACGCGTCTCTTTCCTGAGCAGTATGACGGCTGCGTGGTCCCATGGTGTTTATACTTGCGTACTATTGTTTGTACAGATGAACGTGGTACTTTCAGGCGTTTGGAAATTGCTCCCAAGGACGAACCAGACTTGTGGAGGTCTACAATTTATTTCTGAGGTCTTGGCTGATTTTCTTTTGATTTTCCCATGATGTCAAGCAAAGAGGCACTGAGTTTGAAGGTAGGCCTTGAAATACATCCACAGGTACACCTCCAGTTGACGCAAATGATGTCAATTAGCCTATCAGAAGCTTCTAAAGCCATGACATAATTTTCTGGAATTTTCCAAGCTGTTTAAAGGCACAGTCAACTTAGTGTATGTAAACTTCTGACCCACTGGAATTGTGATACAGTGAATTATAAGTGAAATAATCTGTCCGTAAACAATTGTTGGAAAAATTACTTGTGTCATGCACAAAGTAGATGTCCTAACCTACTTGCCAAAACTATAGTTTGTTAAGAAGAAATTTGTGGAGTGGTTGAAAAACAAGTTTTAATGACTCCAACCTAAGTGTATGTAAACTTCTGACTTCAACTGTATATATATATATCCATCCATGCATGCAGGCCAGTGCATGTTAGCGTGAGAGAAGTTTGAAGATCAAGAGACTGAATATGGTTAGCGACTTTTCTTACGTAGTTCTTACAGTTTTTGCTTCCTTCTTCCAGGCTAGCTCCAGTACCCCAGCCAGCACCCCAACACAACTCCCAGCAGCAACCCCATCCTCAGGCTCTACCCAGGGAGACCTGGACCTGTTCAGTGAGACTGGTGGTGGAGTTGGCATTAAGGGGGAGGACACCGGGGCCAAGAAACACCTCTCCAAGGACTCCATCCTGTCCCTGTATGGGAACACCAGTATGCCTCAGATGCCCCAGCACCAGCAGGCCCCGCCTGGTAAGGAGAAATACAGACAAGCGTACACATGCACATACTGTACACTCATGCAGGGCTCTACACTGACCCTTTTTACAAGGAGCACATGTGCGCCTAAGTTGAAAAATGTAGGAGCACACAAAGACATTTAGGAGCACAATGACAAATATGAGGTTAACAAGCCGTTTTCTTTATAGTAATGAATCTGTGCTCAGTGTATTCTCCATGGCACTCAGGGGCTTCGGTACAGTAAAGTAATCATTACAACAATTATCATCTGGGGGAATTTTTAAAAATCCAGGCGCACTTGTGCTCCTAAATTAATATTCCAGGTCGCACAGCAAAATATTTAGGCGCATATGCCAGTAAAATGGTCGCCCTGTCATGCATCATTTTGGGCATGTGCACGCAAACACCAACCAATAACACAGAAGTTGGAAATGGTCCCCAACTGGCTCTGGGCTATATAGTGTAAATACCAAACACTTCTAAAGTAGCAAGTCACCAACCAAGTTGTTCAGTCACTTTCCCACTCTCTCAATATATCCGTGGCAAGCTGTCATAAAGGTTAACAGAACGTTTTATTTTGAAAGAAAGACAAACTGTGCAACCCTGTTCTCAGTATTTCTCCTCTCTTTCCCCGCTCCAGCTGGTATATACATGAACCCCGCCCAGATGCAGTTTCTATTAGGCATCCCCCAGCAGCAGGTCCCCACTGGCTACCAGGCCTTTCCTGGCATGGGCACGGGCATGCCCCCCACCACCGTCATGGGTGCCATGATGGCTCAGAGCGGAGCCGCCATGATGGGACCCAACACAGGCATGATGGTTGGCATGACGATGCCCAACGGTTTCATGGGACAAGCGCCTGCGGCCGGGATGGTTGGCATGGCTCCGAGGATGATGGGGGTACCCCAGGGGGGGATGCCCGCGGGTATGGTGCCCGCTCAGGGCATGCAGGGGATGTATGCCGTCCAGCCTGGGCAGCAGGGCCAGTGGAACATGGGACAGGTATGGTAGTTATTTTGTTGTCTCGTTCTTTGGCATTTTGGGGTTTTTCCCCTAGGAGTAAGCTTTGCATTTGAAGTATAAGATGGTTTAATGAGAATACAAGATCAGTATCTTTGGGAGTTAACTTAATTAGATAATGTTACCATATTGCCATAACTATCCAATTTTCTGAGATCAATATAGATGCATTGAGGTAAGGGGTTTGATTTTGTATTAGGCAATATTGTGTTTCCCTGACCCTGACACCTTTACCTTACTACTCGTCTCTCTCTTTCTTCCCCAGATGAACCAGCAGATGTCAGGGATGAGTCTGAACGGTGCCGGGGGGGGGGGGGGGGGGCATGGCCTTCGGTCAGCCTGCCTCCACCATGGGAGGCTGGGCCGCTTCACCCTCCGGTCAGACCCTCAGCACACAGCTCTGGAAGTGACCCACCTGGAGGTCAAAGATCAGGGATTGGGGGTCAGGGCAGCGGAAGAGGGGGTCTCAACCAGGGGGTCCGAAATTCAACATCCAACCCCCCCAGCAACCTTACTATGAACTGATGCCCGTTCTCCAACTGTTACTGACCAGTCTCCAACATCAAGCTTATCTGTCTCTGTTCGCATGCTGAAGAGATGCATCCTTTCTTCAGTTAAGCACAGATCCATTGGTGATTGGACAGGTGAAAGCAAGGTGACGGTCTTATTACTCTGACTGGCCCAACCAAATCAGATCAGTGATTACTTCAAGGAAGGAAGCATTTCTGAAGTATTCAAACGGGGCACATCTCTCTCTCTCTTTGTCTCTTTCTGTCTATCTTTTGTGAGTGAATTGGGCGTCATCATACATACACCATCATACGCAGGATGGCAGTCTGTGCCTGTTATGTGTTAGAAATCATAACTCTTTTAATTTTCCTTTTTTGGAGAAAAAAAAATGTGCCCTGTCACACAACAATGACATCATCGACAACATATCGAAAAAGCTGCAGGACCAGTTACACAAGCTTTAATTGTATCATTATTATAAAAAATTATTATAGAGAATTAAAGAATAGTATTTAAACTTTGGGAGAAGACATGGCTATCATTTCTGTGAATACTGCTCTCCTATGTACAGCTCTGTTTAACCTTCTTTTAAAGTACCTGTGGTTCCCCTACAAAATAAAGTATGATAAACTGTGTCTGATGTGTGTTCTAGAGTCTAGACTTCTGGGTTCTAGATTTTGCCATTAACAACATTCAAAGTCAATTCTACCAGAACACCTAAGAAGGTAAAGAAGTTTGCATTTAAAACATGTCTACTCCATGTATCTCTTTTTTCCAGGGGTAGGCTACAGACATGCAAATGTCAGGGTGGTATCATTCTTTAACCATCCTTTGCAGAGCTGGCAAGTTATATACACCACATTTACAGTATTACATAAGAGGGAAAATAGACACGGGGAGACAAGAGCTCCCTGTAAGTAGGCTAAATATTTGAAAGAATTCTGTTGATGGTGCAATATGGTAAAAAACATTTAAGAATAATTTTCTGAAAAATAACTGAATGAAGAAGAACTGAACTGAAGAGTTTGGTAGAAAAAACGAATTCCCAGTTGAGGAAAAGCGCGGGACATGATTTTAGCATGGTCCCTTTTGAGTGCATAAACAGTGAGGGTGTTGACCCTAGTTTACTCGATATTCTACAATCAATTACAATATTCAGAGGACGACATATTCTTAACATTTTGGTATTGGCCAGCGTGTGACTCTCATGTGCTACACCTTCGGTTGTTGATGATCCACTTAAGGAGGAGAATACAGCGAAGGTGCCCGATTAAGAGCTCCGGGCCCGTCTATCCGACTGACGCTTCTCCCTCCCTGTACCATCGACGCTCCCTCCGCTGCTACTACCTTTCTGAAGTGCCTCAACACCGTCAGCTGTGGAAACCATCCCCCAAGTCAAAACCAGCCAATGTCAGAATCCTACATTAGTTTTGTTTTTAAAGCGTATTTGAAATTGTCTTTAATGAAAAGTGCTATATAAAATAAATGTAGTATTATTAAACAGAGATAGAATTCCTGGTCACACTTTATTTGGATAGTCCCGTATAAATAATCTACAGATGGGCATACTTTCAACAAACGATCTGTTGATAAGCAACTGCTTGCCAAGGTTAGGGTTAGTTTAGAATAAGGGTAAGGGTTACGTTTAGGGCTAAGGTTAAGGGTTAAGGCTTAGGGTTAGTGGATAGTTAGTTGAAATGCTGACAGTTATTGAACATCTACAAACCATCCACTTGGGACTATCCAAATAAAGTGTAACCGAATTCCATTCGAAAGCCTGCGTAATGGAATTCTGGACATAAAGAATTCCATCTCTATGCGACAGAGAGGGTCACAATGCCGACGCTTCGTATGGAACTCCAGAACCAGAGAGTTATGTTCAGAACTCTCAAGAAATCTTCAGTTCTTGATCGACAAACGAGAGATACAACATTATGGCAAGCTTTTCATTCATCCTCCCTGAAGACGGACATTATTCTATTAAGGACAACGCAGTTAACTCAGGTAAGAATAATTAAATTATTTCAGTCTTAAAACTAAAATATTAATTTATTTAATTCTTAGTAGAAAGGAAATATCTTCAAACTTAGAATAAGATGGCTGTAAAGGCTTTTGTTGTTAGTTACCAAGCAATGTAACCATGCAAAATGAATATTTACAGCTGTAAATGGTTTTACTTAGGCCAAGTAAAATATGCAATGTCTCAATTATCTCTCCTTCCTCCCAAAGTGCGCACTTGTTCACTTCACTGAATTGAAAAGAAATGACTGGTATAAGAAATATGGTTGAAACTCCCACTAGCCTATGCCTCCACCAATCCAACGGTTTAAGATGTCTGGGAAGTAGAGAAGGAGTGCACACTTTAAGGAAATAGGAGATATTATTGGAACACACATTATTTGCCATGAGTGAAAAGGAAAATATCCCTCCCTTTCTTATAATGCTAAAAATATGTTTTGTTGATCCTGTGCTGTCATGGTGTTTCTTTCAGGGTGGATTTCAATGGTGACCCAACTCAACACCCTTGAAGGTCCAGAGTCAGAGAGTGAGAACATCCGTCAGAGCATTGCAGAGATACTTGGCGACAAGTACCACTACGCGAATGCCATCAACAGCTCTCTGCTCTGGACTGTTGGGTACACCCCCTACATTCCCCCAGTTCTGAAAGGAAGAAGCTTCCCCTCTGTCGAGAGCTTCTTCCTGGATGAGTGGGAGCCACTGACACTCCAGCAGACTCCTCAGGTTCTGTCCACCAGTGTTTTCATCGAGGAAGACAACCTGAACCAGTCGTCTGCAGGCCTAGTATCTCAGGTTCTGTCCACCAGTGTTGCCATTATGGAGAATGACCTAATCCAGTCTGCTGCAGGCCTAGTGTCTCAGGTTCTGTCCACCAGTGTTTCCATTGTGGAGAATGACCTGATCCAGTCTGCTGCAGGCCTAGTGTCTCAGGTTCTGTCCACCAGTGTTTCCATTGTGGAGAATGACCTGATCCAGTCTGCTGCAGGCCTAGTATCTCAGGTTCTGTCCACCAGTGTTTCCATTGTGGAGAATGACCTGATCCAGTCTGCTGCAGGCCTAGTGTCTCAGGTTCTGTCCACCAGTGTTTCCATTGTGGAGAATGACCTGATCCAGTCTGCTGCAGGCCTAGTGTCTCAGGTTCTGTCCACCAGTGTTTCCATTGTGGAGAATGACCTGATCCAGTCTGCTGCAGGCCTATTGTCTCAGGTTCTGTCCACCAGTGTTTCCATTGTGGAGAATGACCTGATCCAGTCTGCTGCAGGCCTAGTGTCTCAGGTTCTGTCTACCAGTGTTTCCATCGTGGAGAATGACCGGTTCCAGTCTGCTACAAATCTAGTGTCTCAGGATGAGGACTCCACCCTGAGAGCCTCCAACCAACCTGAGGTCCATGTGGCTGATGTGTCAACCAAGGGAAGTAGACTTACCATCACTATTTCTATGGGTTCAACCAAGAGTAGCCATGTTGCTTTACGTGAAGTTGATGCTAGTGCTACCAGCCTGGAGCAGTCTGCTGAGAAAATGTCTACCTCTCCTACTGATGTCAACGACATCTCATCAACTGCTGCTGCCAAGAAGAAGAAGAGGTGTGGATTATTCTCATCTCTCTGGAGAGCTCTCAGGGGGAAGAACAAGAAGCCTGTAAGTAATAACTCATACTGTAATTCACTTTTGTACTTAACATAATCATTTATAAACTATTTTGATGCTAATATCCAGTGATAATGGCTGTCTGTAAAATAGGTTTTCTATATTTAATATCTTTCGTTTTTCAGGCTAAAGTGGCTTCCAAGAAAGAGGATGAAATCAACAAGGATGAGAGCCGCCTCACCTGCCACCACAACACTGTACAGGGAGATCACTGATGCAGGCACCAACAATGGTGTTTCTATTTTTTCTTCATCCCCAATCCCCTTCCCACACCCCACCCATTTTATCTTCATTAAACCTTTTGTCGTTGCATTTGATTGTGTTTTGTCTTTGATTGGTATCACTGTCATTGATAAGGGCAGGGGTTTAGTAGTTCAACTACATGTCAATCAATCGCTGGTTAACTTTCAAACTCCGAAGGGAGACAACCGAGGCAAAGACGTATGCAGGAGGGCAACTGTGACCTTCAGAAATGTGCAAAGATGTGAACAGTTTGTAACAATGTAACAACGCTAATGCAATCAGTTATCTCCACATTTTCTGGATAATAACATGCATTCTCGCTCAGGGCCTCTAGATGGAGTAGCCATCACAATTCTGAGGGTTCCCCTCATAATGCTTTTATCAGCTGTTGGATATGGGGATATTCCCATATTAGGAATTCCTGTGGGAGATTTATACCATGAAATCCTGCAGCGCCCACAAGGTCCCCCTGCTCAAGAAAGCACATATACAGGCCCGTCTGAAGTTTGCCAATGAACATCTGAATTATTCAGAGGAGAACTGGGTGAAAGTGTTGTGGTCAGATGAGACCAAAATCAAGCTCTTTGGCATCAACTCAACTTGCCGTGTTTGGAGGAGGAGGAATGCTGCCTATGACCCCAAGAACACCATCCCCACCGTCAAACATGGAGGTGGAAACATTATGCTTTGGGGGTGTTTTTCTGCTAAGGGGACAGGACAACTTCACCGCATCAAAGGGACGATGGACGGGGCCATGTACCGTCAAATCTTGGGTGAGAACCTCCTTCCCTCAGCCAGGGCATTGAAAATGGGTCGTGGATGGGTATTCCAGAATGACAATGACCCAAAACACACGGCCAAGACAACAAAGGAGTGGCTCAAGAAGAAGCACATTAAGGTCCTGGAGTGGCCTAGCCAGTCTCCAGACCTTAATCCCATAGAAAATCTGTGGAGGGAGCTGAAGGTTCGAGTTGCCAAACGTCAGCCTCGAAACCTTAATGACTTGGAGAAGATCTGCAAAGTGGAGTAGGACAAAATCCCTCCTGAGATGTGTGCAAACCTGGTGGCCAACTACAAGAAACGTCTGACCTCTGTGATTGCCAACAAGGGTTTTGCCACCAAGTACTAAGTCATGTTTTGCAGAGGGTTCAAATACTTATTTCCCTCATTAAAATGCAAATCAATGTATAACATTTTTGACATGCGTGTTTCTGGATATTTTTGTTGTTATTCTGTCTCGCACTGTTCAAATAAACCTACCATTAAAATTATAGACTGATCATTTCTTTGTCATTGGGCAAACGTACAAAATCAGCAGGGGATCAAATACGTTTTTTCCCTCACTATAAGTACTTTACACCACTGTGCACTACGCTACCCTGTGCCCCAACCTTCCCAAAAGCAAAGAAATATACAAAATTAGGCAACCCCCCCAGTAAACTTAGAACTATCCCTTAGGGCCCCCAAAAAGCTAGGGCTGGCCCTGAACTTGTGTATCAGATAGCCATATGTCAGAAGCTAGTGGACTCATGACAGTGGAGAGTGGAATGGGGAGGACAACAAATTGTTAGCTAGCTAAATGTCTAAAAGGAAGTTGGTTAAAAAGTTATGAGCTATACCTCCGTGTCAGTGGAGCCTCCTCAGAGGAGGAAGGGGAGGACCATCCTCCTCAGTGAATTTCATAAAAAATTTAAATGGTAAAACATTAAAAAAGTTATCCTTTTTACATAAAACTATACTAAATATAATCACGTCACCAAATAATTGATTAAAACACACTATTTTGCAAAGGTCTACCGTAGCCTCAACAGCACTCTGTAGGGTAGCGCCATGGTGTAGCCGGAGGACAGCTAGCTTACGTCCTCCTCTGGGTACATTGACTTCAATACAAAACTTAGGAGGCTCATGGTTCTCACCTTCTTCCATAGACTTACACAGAAATTATGACAACTTCTGGAGGATGTCCTCCAACCTATCAGAGCTCTTGCAGCATGAACTGTCATGTTGTTCACCCAATCAAAGGATCAGAGAATTAATATAGTACTGAAAGCATAAACTACAGCTAGCTAGCTAGCACTGAAGTGCATAAAATGTGCTGAGTAGTTGACTCAAAGAGAGAGAAAGACAACAGATGAACAGTTTTGAACAAATTCAGCAAATGCAGCTAGCTAGTTTAGCCTACTGAAACACCCTTCTCAAACAGAGGGATGCTATGTTAGCTAGCTGGCTATGACTATCCAACACAACATTGGAACTCTTCCAAGTCAAGGTAAGCTTTTGGTTTTACTAATTTATTGCCACCGGGGCCTGCCGGTGTAACTGCTTACTGACGATGTAGGCTGTGTGTAGCGGCTTGGCTTGGAAAGTTTTTTTTTGCCTGGTCACATACAGCTAATGTGTTGTGCATTGAAGTCCACACGCGAAGGGATGAAGTGAGAGGAGGAGAACGCATGGATGCGAGAAGGAATACAACGTGGCTGTGTGTTCAGGGGTGTATTCATTCCGCCGTTTCTGTTGAAAAACGTTTCTTAAACGGAAGCAATCTCATGATGGGTATCATGTAGTAGCCTAAACCTATCGCTGTTACATTGAACTGGGTGAATGGAATATGAATGACAGTCATCCAATATGCTGTAATAGAAATAAGGCCACCCTCATCTTAAATGGCACTGACCGCCACTGCTCCACAAGCCAGACAACTGTTCTGCCTCTTGGCTGGTTGAATATGAACTTGAGACCCTTACTTTTTATACTGTAATGTCTGGCTTTATTTATACTAACTAGCTAGAAAGCACTGTAATTGTAGCTACCAGGGGTGGACTGTTTTGCTAGCAAATTATGTGAGCTACAGTAGCTAGTTGTCACACCTGTCTGTGGTGTTCTAATCAAATGACAATTTGACACAGGTGAGGAGGAGCAGCGCGTGCTCCTTTTCGCTGTGAGTAGCTGTGAAATACAGTTTACATATAGCCATTTTATTATGCCAAATTGAGAGGAGAAACGTGTCTGACCTTTCCCATTTCTTGATCAATTATTCTCGAGGAAGAATAGACATGTAGTTATTCTAAGTGAACAAGCAGAAGTGTCAAATTATTGCAGCGAAGACCTTCTTCCGGTTTGTACCCACTGAGGTATAATAACAACGGTTGTACCACAGACAGAAGGAGAAACCCAGACAGGGGCTATAAAGCTGAAGCGTTCGTTTTCTCACCACCAAATATGGCAGTGAGAGAATGTACAGTCGCGGGTAGTGGGAGAATATGGAACTAGGTGAAACTGGGCCGACATTCTGCTATTTTTTTCATCAATTAAACATCTGCTCTCAATACATTTATGTTCCCAAAACTATAATCTGTTACGAACACAGTGCACTGAGTTTTATAGACTTGATGCTTTGCCAAAGTTTAAAAAATGGCGTTGTTTAGAAGGAGTGCAACGTCGAATTGAGTCTGTGCACATGCGCACTTCAAAGGAGGCGTTCCCTAACGAAAATATGCAAATACATGCTATAACGCGCCAATAGGATCTCGCTAGCTCGTGCTTGGCTTTGCCCACCTCCTTGCGTGTTCTGCCCACTATGCTGCATTTGCTCCCACTGTAAACCACACAGATAAGCTGTCTTGGGTTAGTTATAAATATCTTTGGTCGTACTTTGTGTTGTTTCGTGACGTCTCTCCACGTTCCCAACTAGGGTTCTGACTGCCCTCTCAATTTCCCCTGTGTTTAGCTTAAAGCTTGCTGCTAGACTCTCCAAATCCCTCCTGAACCCCCCTGTTCCTGTCTTAGGGTGCACTACACCCTCTATAGCTCTTACTACCTCTTTCTCTCTATCTAACTCTACCCTTCTATCATTACTGAATCAATGATAATACATTTACATTCTAGTCACCCAGCAGACACTCCTATCCAGAGCGACCTACAGTTAGTGAATACATATATATATATTTTTTTACTACATTCCTACCATCTGAACTTATGTACTGTCTCTCACTCGCTCTCTCTAGCCCCTCCTTTCGCTGTTTTTTCAAATTCATTTTATATGCAACTTTTTACTTCGAGATGCCCAATAAATTCATACCTCTTCTCCCAAATGGATCCATAAAACATATTTCTTCGATCTCTTCCTAACATATATCTTTCATCCCCCGTTAATTCCCGGACCTCTTTAGAAGATTTATTTCCCATGGTGGAAAAATAAAAATCCCCCCCTTTAGTAATAATTCCCAGAATGATTCTTCTAGGAGCTATTATTTTAGTGCGTCTCTTGAGCCAATGTATGATCTGCTTTTGTGATTAACCATTTAAAATTATTTAACCCCTAACCCAGAGTTTTTTATTTAAAACTCCGGTTTCATGAAAGGGGTCGATAACCATTTTTTCTCACGCGACCTATTTTTTTTTTTAGCTCCTTCCTTGAAACAATTATCACGTATACTGATGGATTCTCAAGTCTCACATGTACACAACATTATACAGTCATTTGCTAAACCTATTTGTAACCTAGAGGTCGTAACTGCTCTAGTTTCATGAAACAGACAGAGTTCTAGCAAATCCCCAGTCGTATACGCGACTTTTGACCTGTTTTATGTATCCATAGCACACGACAAAAATCATCCCTTTCCCTGTTTATCGTAGCACTGTACCCAGTACAGTCTCAATAAAAACTAGTTTACATTGATGATGGCCTTTCACCCCTTGTCATTTCGGACTAGATTATTCTGGTAATAGCTATTTACCTAGGGTCAATTGTGGACCCTCCCCGTTTCGTAATAATTATTACTTCCTTTGAGATTTTGGTAACTTTTCTCTGCACTCCACAATAATTACTATTCTCATACAAGTTCAAATCATTTCACCAAAATCCATGAATAAAAATTACTGACCTTTTCCTTGCAGTTTGGATTTAAATGTTTTTTCAAACTCGTTAACGTCTTTATCGTTCATAAGAGTAATCACCGGCCTGTTTATAACCTTAACGTCGAAGGCCAGGACTCTTTCACGGATGCTATCACCCGCCCGTGCACGGATTCGGTGTCCTTAGAACGATAAAGACGTATTTAAGCTCCGCTCAAAGGACCAATCTGTCATGTGAATTTCTATCTCTAATTCAACCTAAGCTTGAATCATTACCAGAGGTTGTAATGCTCTGGTTTTAATCATCAATGATTCAAGGTCCATAACCACGAAGAATGATTTTTTGTATGTTTATTCATGGAGAGCTCTGGCGCCAAAGACACATACATACTGTTTTTATACCTCTTGACAAACAAAGGCACTATGCTCCTCCCACCTTTAGGTGTCTTTCTTAAACAGTTTCCGCCTTCCCCTTCACCCTTGAATGTTTAGTACCGCCCCCTCTGTTAGTGGGTTGACACTACATGATAATTCTAACATTTATACTGTATTTGGGGTGAAATCCTTTAGTCATTATTCTTAAAATCCAAATTAATCTAACAATCTTTAGGAGACAGAACGCGTCTCTTTCCTGAGCAGTATGACGGCTGCGTGGTCCCATGGTGTTTATACTTGCGTACTATTGTTTGTACAGATGAACGTGGTACTTTCAGGCGTTTGGAAATTGCTCCCAAGGATGAACCAGACTTGTGGAGGTCTACAATTTATTTCTGAGGTCTTGGCTGATTTTCTTTTGATTTTCCCATGATGTCAAGCAAAGAGGCACTGAGTTTGAAGGTAGGCCTTGAAATACATCCACAGGTACACCTCCAGTTGACGCAAATGATGTCAATTAGCCTATCAGAAGCTTCTAAAGCCATGACATAATTTTCTGGAATTTTCCAAGCTGTTTTTTTTGAGAACTCTGTTTATTAAGTTTTACACACACACAGACAAGACAAAGCAATATAAATAATATACTCAACTAGACAAAAATACAAATAATACATATAAAAAAAAAAAAAAAAAAAAAAATGAAACTTTAAAGATACCATACTTTGGACAAGTTAAACACACCAGGCAGAAGGCTACAAAAGGTTAAAGGGCAATCTATAGTATAGGGACAGAGCAAATACCTCACCATTGTTCCTGTAAACAGTTAAGGGATGGGGTGGAGAAATGCAACCACTCACAGACAGTCAAGGCCACAGACCAATGATCCACTGGACCAAAAATAAAAAGTTACAATGCTTTAAAATAAAAAATGAATATTGATAATTTTATGTAGGCGTGAACAGAATTAAAAAAATAAAAATATCTGGGAAAAACAAGCTCACACCTTAGTCTCTGCCCGGGCGAGATGAACAGGGCATCCGCAGGTCACAATCAATAAGCACATCAGCCTTAATGCCCCCCACCCCCACCCCAGAAAAAAAAAACACAGAGAAATGCTCATCCAACCCCTAAGTCACAGGGGGGTCAAATACAGACTTATTTTGGTTTTAATAGGAATGCTATCAGAGGATGGACTGTTTAAAGTAAGACCGGAATGGAGCCCAAGCCTCATTAAACAGTTTGGGGTTCCCGCGTGAATTGAATTTAATTTTTTCTAGTTTCAGAGAGCACAACACATCTCTCACCCAATATTTATAAGATGGGGGAGCTGCCATCTTCCAGTTCTGTAGTATTAGCCGTCTAGCTAAAAGAGTTGTATAAGCAACAGTGTCCGACTGGATTCTTGACAGGGGGGTGCTTATGGGCAGTACTCCAAAAAGGGCTGTAAGGGGAGAGGGATCTATAACAGTGTTATATATATCAGAGAAACATTTAAATATTAATTCCCAGAAACCTGACAGTTTATGACAGCCCCAGAACATATGCAACAGTGTGGCCGGTTCAATTTTACATCTGACACAGGTAGGATCAAAATCAGAGAATATTCTTCCAAGTCTGGCCCCAGACCAGTGGATACGGTGAACCACCTTGAATTGAATGAGGCTGTGTCTAGTGCTAAAAGAGGACGAATGCACCCTGCGCAGCACAGATTCCCAGGTGTCTTCCCCAAGTTCCTCCCCCAAATCCTTTTCCCATCGAGTCTTTAAAGGCACCAAAGAAGGGTTCTGTAAGTCATGAATGATTGCATATACATCTGAAATTGCGCCCCTAGGAAGCTTGTTCAGCTCCAGGATGCTCTCTATAGCTGTATTCACAGGCCTATGGGGAAATTCAGGTGTGTTAGCTCTGACAAAGTTCCTAGTCTGGAGATAGCGGAAAAAGTGGGATTGGGGGAGGTTGAACCTTTCCTGTAGCTGAGCAAAAGAGGCAAATGTATCATCAAAGAATAATTGGGCTAGTGAGGAGAGGCCTAGTGAGTGCCAGATGTCAAAAGCCCCATCATTCAAAGATGGAGGAAATAAAATGTTCTGATTGATTGGGCCTGATAGAGAAAAGCCTCGGAGGCCAAAGGCTAAGCGGAACTGATTCCAAATTTTAAGAGACTGCTTTACAATTGGGTTGACACACCTTTTGCCTAGGGACACTGGGAGAGACGAGCACAACACAGAAGAAAGTGCAGCAGGTTTACACGATTCAGACTCCATCTGGACCCAGATTGGTCTAGGGCCAGTAGGATCAGTCTGCAGCCAGTACAGAAGGGCTCTGAAATTTGCAGCCCAATAGTATGTCTGAAAATTTGGTAGAGCTAAACCCCCCAATGACTTAGGCTTCTGTAAATGTTTTCTACCAATCCGTGGTACCTTGCCATCCCAAATAAAATGCATGAATGTTTGATCCAGTGAAATAAAAAAAGATTTTGGAATAAAAATGGGTAGACATTGAAATAAATATAGAAATTTGGGCAACACACTCATTTTAATGAAATTAATCCTTCCGATAAGAGAAAGAGGTAGCGCATTCCAAAAAGCAAAAGATTGTTTCAAACTGTCTGCTAGAGCAACCAAGTTTTCCTGAAACAGATTTGAATATTTCCTTGTCACTTTGACTCCCAAGTAAGTGAATTGATCCCGGACAATCCTAAACTGAGAGCTTGTAAAAGAGCACTTTAAAGCAGCCTTGTTTACAGGAAAAAGCTCACTCTTGCCTAGATTCAGCTTGTACCCTGAGATTGATCCAAACCTTTTAAGAACAGATAAGGCGCGTGGCAATGAGGTATCAGGGTTAGAGATAAACAAAAGGAGGTCATCCGCATATAGCAAGACTTTCTGCTCTGAGCCCGTCCGGATTATTCCTTGAATGGCATCATTAGAGCGTAATGCAATGGCGAGAGGTTCGATTGCCAAAGCAAACAACAAGGGGGAGAGTGGACAGCCCTGTCTGGATCCGCGGTGCAAGGGAAAATAGTCAGAGGACAAGTTGTTAGTCCGTACCGAAGCCATGGGGGAAAAATAAAGAATCTTTATCCACGCAATGAATTTGGGGCCAAAGCCAAATCTATAAAGGGTGGCTGTTAGGTAATCCCACTCAACGCGGTCAAACGCTTTTTCTGCATCAAGTGAGACCACTACCTCTGGGTCCTCCGACGCAGGGGAGTACAGTATATACATAAGGCGCCTAATATTGAAAAACAAATGCCTATTTCTCATAAAGCCAGTCTGGTCAGAGTGTGTTACTTGATGCAGCGAGCCTTCCATACGGATGGCTAAAAGCTTGGCTAGGATTTTGTAATCACAGTTTAAAAGCGAGATTGGGCGAAAGGATCCACATTCCAGAGGGTCTTTGTTTTTCTTTAATAGTAATGAAATTGAAGCTTGATAAAGACTAGGCGGTAGCTTTGAGGCATTAAGGCACTCTGCAAATAGTCGAGACAAGAATGGGCAAAGCAGACCAGAAAACGTCCTGTAAAATTCGGTTGGAAAACCATCCGGACCCGGTGATTTACCGCTTTTCATTGCGGACACTGCTGTTGCCATCTCCTCAGGTGTAAATTCTTCTTCTAGATAGTCATGGGTGTCTGTATCAATTGAAGGCATATTCAGGCCATTAAAGAAGGAATCAATCAGCAAAGGGTCTTGAGGGGATTCAGAGGTGTATAGCGCAGAATAAAATTGTTTGAATTGATCATTGATCTCTTTATGTATAACTGTGGTGGCACCAGACGGGGTCCTTATTTGTGGGATTAAACGTGAGGCCTCAGATTTACGGATCTGATGTGCAAGGAGTTTACTGGCCTTGTCGCCTTGTTCATACACTCTGTACCGAGCTCGCAAGAGTAGCTGTTCAGCTTGCCTGGTAGAAAGCTCATCAAATTCAGATTGGAGCAGTTGGCGCTCTTTATGCAGATCAGAGGAAGGAACCGTGGCATACTTCTCATCCAATGTGGCTATAGATTCGCTCAGGTCCCGAAGTCGCTGAGAACGAACTCTGTTTTGGTTGGCTGTATAAGAAATAATTTGGCCACGTAGGTATGCTTTGAGAGACTCCCATATGGTAGAGCCGGACATACCTGGTGTTGAATTAGTTTCTAGGAATAAGGTGATTTCAGAAGAAATGAAATTGACAAACTCCTTATCTGAGAGTAAAATGGGGTTAAGACGCCATTGATAACACATAGGAGGTCGCTGGGGAAACTCTAGTTCAAGCACTAATGGTGAATGGTCCGAAATAACAATACTCTTGTAAGTACACTGCCGAAGGTTAGGCAAAAGTTTTTTGTCCAAAAAGAAGTAATCAGTCCGGGAGTATGTTTGATGAACATGAGAATAAAAGGAATACTGTCTATCTGTAGGATGTAGGAAACGCCAGGCCTCAAACATGGCATATTTCTGAAGAAAGGCTTGAATAAGTAGGGCACATTTAGATGGGCCTGTAGTTGTTCGTGAGGACTTGTCAAGAACTGGGGACATTTTGCAGTTGAAATCCCCCCCTAAAATCAATAAATGAGAATCTAAATTGGGTATAGCAGACAAAAAGGAAGAAATGAAACTTGTGTCATCCCAATTGGGAGCATAAACACTAGCCAAAACAAGAGGGGTAGAAAACAGTTTACCGGTTACTATGACGTATCGTCCCTTAGGATCAGCGATAACCTCAGAAGCTACAAAGGGAGTGACTTTATCAACCAAAATGGCAGCCCCTCTTGATTTACTATGAAAGTTAGAGTGGAACACTTGACCAACCCAGTCCCTACGCATCCTAAAGTGCTCACCAGTCCTCAAGTGAGTCTCTTGTAGAAATGCAACATTTGCATTCAAACCCTTTAAGTGTGTCAACACCCTCTTACGTTTCACTGGGTTATTAACCCCTTTGGTGTTCCACGAAATGTATTTGATCGCATTGTTTCGGCCCCTCTGGGCATTCCCGTTATACAACCCCGTCATTAGAGCATAGAATGGAAAAGCAATGAGCGCCCAGAAACCCCAGAATAACTTGTCTCAGAGTAATAATGTACGGTGGTAGATGTTGAGAAAAAGTACCGAAAAAAAACAAAAAAGACAGAATGACAACATTAGAACTGAACAATTCAACCCCTCCCCCCACCCCCTTCCCCCATCCCAGACAGTACCTCCCCAAACGAGGTACAAGCCTAAATAGAGCATGTTCTCTTCGCACAGTATGTCTGTGAGAGTGCGGTCTTAAACCTAAACCCACAGTCCCGCTCTTTAAAGTCGTGTTTTGTTAGTGGATCAAACAGCAAAAAGAGATAATCATTTTTTAAATAAAATAAATTAAGGTGAATCCCTTGTGCAGACGAAATTACAAAAGCACCACTTGTAGATGTATATAATTATATTCCCAGTCTTATAACAGGCATTTGAGAGAGAAAATAAAGAAAATAAATAGAATGTGTAACGGCTCTCAGCCGAAAACCTAATTTGAAGTAAGGAAATCGTAGTAAGACAATCAAAAATGATAATAATTATTATTATTATAATAGTTGTCTAGTTG
>NW_028165513.1:0-77500 GCF_964263955.1 Coregonus lavaretus | reverse complement strand
AAAACAAGAACAATACTGTTTTACACCAAGGTCAATTGTAAGTTATTCCAACCACCTGGTTTGTAAAAGAGGCGTTTCAAATACGTCTGGCGAAATTACATTTCTAGACTGACAGGCAGAGGCAGTACGTTACACTTTATCCCCTCACATCATATGAAAAACGCTCAAGGTAAAAATTAATCTTGGTCATAAACATGTGGAAAATTGGGAGCAACAAAAAAATGAATTAGATACAGCAGAGATCAGTGTTAATTTCTCCTGGGACAGCTAGGGCTTCCGTGAGGAGCTGTGTTAGCAAAATAGCAATTTGCCCTGCGGGAGCTAGCGGAGAGAAAGCAAGACCAGACCTTCCCGAGCTCAGACCCTGGACATGTTAGATAATCTAACAACACTATTTGTCATGTGGATAATGTCACACAGCTCAGTAAAACAAATACATCAGACCCTCTGCAGGGTTGACAGAAAGAAAATAACATTAAACGAACACAAGAATGGATAAGGTGGATAAGGAGCTAAATGTAGTGCCCTAAATAGATAAATGCTGATGCTCAAGGCTTTGGCTTGTAAACAACAAACAAAGAAACACTGAACCACCTTGCCTCATCCCCCCTGGGGGTTCGACGGCTAAGATAGCGAGAGGGGAGTGGTGCTGCTGGTTAATGTAAAACATCCTCATTGTTAGCGATAAGGTTTCTCCTTCTAAGCCATTAGCCATCCCACCAGAGGGTTAGCTGTGCATGTAATGAGTGCCGGAGAGGAGAGTAGAGAGCCAGGCCCACTTCACTCTTCGCATGTTACCGCTAATGTTTAAAGATCTGTTCAGGTGCAGATAACAGGACAGTACAGTGGATTGCGAAAGTATTCACCCCCCTTGGTATTTTTCCTATTTTGTTGTCTTACAACCTGGAATTAAAACACATTGGGGGGGGGGGGGGGGGGGAGGGGGTTGTATCATTTGATTTACACAACATGCCTACCACTGTGAAGATGCAAAATATTTTTTGGGTTGAAACAAACAAGAAATAAGACAAATAAACACAAAACTTGAGCGTGCATAACTATTCACCCCCCCCAAAGTCAATACTTTGTAGAGCCACCTTTTGCAGCAATTACAGCTGCAAGTCTCTTGGGGTATGTCTCTATAAGCTTAGCACATCTAGCCACTGGGATTTTTGCCCATTCTTCAAGGAAAAACTGCTCCAGCTCCTTCAAGTTGGATGGGTTCTGCTGGTGTACAGCAATCTTTAAGTCATACCACAGATTCTCAATTGGATTGAGGTCTGGGCTTTGACTAGGCCATTACAAGACATTTAAATGTTTCCCCTTAAACCACTCGAGTGTTGCTTTAGTGGTATGCTTAGGGTCATTGTCCTGCTGGAAGGTGAACCTCCATCCCAGTCTCAAATCTCTGGAAGACTGATACAGGTTTCCCTCAAGAATTTCCCTGTATTTAGTGCCATCCATCATTCCTTCAATTCTGACCAGTTTCCCAGTCCCTGCCGATGAAAAACATCCCCGCAGCATGATGCTGCCACCACCATGCTTCACTGTGGGGATGGTGTTCTCGGGGTGATGAGAGGTGTTGGGTTTGCGCCAGACATAGCATTTTCATTGATGGCCAAAAAGCTCAATTTTAGTCTCATCTGACCAGAGTACCTTCTTCCATATGTTTGGGGAGTCTCCCACATGCCTTTTGGCAAACACCAAACGTGTTTGCTTATTTTTTTCTTTAAGCAATGGCTTTTCCCTGGCCACTCTTCCGTAAAGCCCAGCTCTGTGTAGTGTACGGCTTAAAGTGGTCCTATGGACAGATACTCCAATCTCCGCTGTGGAGCTTTGCAGCTCCTTCAGGGTTATCTTTGGTCTCTTTGTTGCCTCTCTGATTAATGCCCTCCTTGCCTGGTCCGTGAGTTTTGGTGGGCGGCCCTCTCTTGGCAGGTTTGTTGTGGTGCCATATTCTTTCAATTTTTTAATAATGGATTTAATGGTGCTCCGTGGGATGTTCAAAGTTTCGGATATTTATTTTAACCCAACCCTGATCTGTACTTCTCCACAACTTTGTCCCTGACCTATTTGGAGAGCTCCTTGGGCTTCATGGTGCCGCTTGCTTGGTGGTGCCCCTTGCTTAGTGGTGTTGCAGACTCTGGGGCCTTTCAGAACAGGTATGCATATATACTGAGATCATGTGACACTTAGATTGTGCACAGGTGGACTTCATTTAACTAATTATGTGACTTCTGAAGGTAATTGGTTGCACCAGATCTTATTTAGGGGCTTCGTAGCAAAGGGGGTGAATACATACAGTTGAAATTGGAGGTTTACATACACCTTAGCTAAATACATTTAAACTCAGTTTTTCATAATTCCTGACATTTCATCCTAGTACAAATTCCCTGTCTTAGGTCAGTTAGGATCACCACTTTATTTTAAGAATGTGAAATGTCAGAATAATAGTAGAGAGAATTATTTATTTCAGCTTTTATTTCTTTCATCACGTTCCCAGTGGGTCAAATGTTTACATACAATTAGTATTTGGTAGCATTGACTTTAAATTGTTTAACTTGGGTCAAACGTTTCGGGTAGCCTTCCACAAGCTTCCCACAGTAAGTTGGGTGAATTCTGGCCCATTCCTCCTGACAGATCTGGTGTAACTGAGTCATGTTTGTAGGCCTCCTTGCCTCCTTTTTCAATTCTGCCCACACATTTTCTATAGGATTGAGGTCAGGGCTTTGTGATGGCCACTCCAAAACCTTGACTTTGTTGTCCTTAAGCCATTTTGCCACAATGTTGGATGTATGCTTGGGGTCATTGTCCATTTGGAAGACCCATTTGCGACCAAGCTTTAACTTCCTGACTGATGTCTTGAGATGTTGCTTCAATATATCCACATACTTTTCCTTCCTCATGATGTCATCTATTTTGTGAAGTGCACCAGTCCCTCCTGCAGCAAAGCACCCCCACAGCATGATGCTGCCACCCCCGTGCTTCACGGTTGGGATGGTGTTCTTCGGCTTGCAAGCATCCACCTTTTTCCTCCAAACGATGGTCATTATGGCCAAACAGTTCTATTTTTGTTTCATCAGACCAGAGGACATTTCTCCAAAAAGTACGATCTTTGTCCCCGTGTGCAGTTGCAAACCGTAGTCTGGCTTTTTTATGGCGGTTTTGGAGCAGTGGCTTCTTCCTTGCTGAGCGGCCTTTCAGGTTATGTCGATATAGGACTCGTTTTACTGTGGATATAGATCCTTTTGTACCTGTTTCCTCCAGCATCTTCACAAGGTCCTTTGCTGTTGTTCTGGGATTGATTTGCACTTTTCGCATCAAAGTATGTTCATCTCTAGGAGACAGAACGCGTCTCCTTCCTGAGCAGTATGACGGCTGCGTGGTCCCATGGTGTTTATACTTGCGTACTATTGTTTGTACAGATGAACGTGGTACCTTCAGGTGTTTGGAAATTGCTCACAAGGATGAACCAGACTTGTGGAGGTCTACAATTATTTTTCTGAGGTCTTGGCTGATTTCTTTTGATTTTCCCATGATGTCAAGCAAAGAGGCACTGAGTTTGAAGGTAGGCCTTGAAATACATCCACAGGTACACCTCCAATTGACTCAAATGATGTCAATTAGCCTATCAGAAGCTTCTAAAGCCATTACATCATTTTCTGGAATTTTCCAAGCTGTTTAAAGGCACAGTCAACTTAGTGTTTGTAAACTTCTGATCCACTGGAATTGTGATACAGTGAATTATAAGTGAAATAATCTGTCTGTAAACAATTGTTGGAAAATGTACTTGTGTCATGCACAAAGTAGATGTCCTAACCGACTTGCCAAAACTATAGTTTGTTAACAAGAAATTGGTGGAGTGGTTGAAAAATGAGTTTTAATGACTCCAACCTAAGTGTATGTAAACTTCCGACTTCAACTGTATGCACACACCACTTTTCCGTTATTTATTTTTTTGAATTTTTGAAATAAGTTATTTTTTTCATTTCACTTCACCAATTTGGACTATTTTGTGTCCATTACATGAAATCCAAATAAAAATCAATTTAAGGTTGTAATGCAACAAAATAAGAAAAACGCCAAGGGGGATGAATACTTTTGCTGGAGCTATGCAGCCTAAGTTACACAATCTATTAATCACATTGTTTAAGAGAAACAGCTTTACACAGTCAAGTACAAGCTGAATGTTTTCAACTGAAGAAGTAACAGCTTTACCCAGTCAAGTCCAAGCTGAATGTTTTCAACTGAAGGTTTAGAGGCAGAATTACCAGCAATGTGTTTGTGTGTTATACAGATGGCGTGCCATGTTATGTGACAGTTTCCTGCTAGCCAAAACAGGGCAGATTGCCAATGGTGTAGGTAGGGGCTTCGGGTCCATTAGAAATGCAGCATCAGTGTAACTTCTGGAGAAACAGGTCGAGGGAGCAGGACGATATAGAGGGATGTTTCCATCTGTATATCTTCCCTCATTTCTCCATCCAACCCAAACCGTCAGCAGATGACAGCAGACTGAGCAGACTGCAGAGAAGGAGACACAAATGTGTGTGGGATCGCACAGTACTATATAATGAGTGTGTCAAGATGCCATACAGGAGGGGAGAATTCACTGTCAGAGCAGCAAGAGACCAGCAACGTATGACACTAATTATGAAAGGTGAATAACATTTACATTTACATTTACGTCATTTAGCAGACGCTCTTATCCAGAGCGACTTACAAATTGGTGCATTCACCTTATAGCCAGTGGGATAACCACTTTAACAATATGTATTCTTTTTTTTTTTTTTTGGGGGGGGGGGGGTAAGGGGGGGTAGAAGGATTGCTTTATCCTATCCCAGGTATTCCTTAAAGAGGTGGGGTTTCAAGTGTCTCAGGAAAGTGGCCTCCCGAGTGGCGCAGTGGTCTAAGGCACTACATCGCAGTGCTAGCTGTGCCACTAGAGATCCTGGTTCGAATCCAGGCTCTGTCGTAGCCGGCTGTGACCGGGAGACCCATAGGGCGGCGCATAATTGGCCCTGCGTCGTCCAGGGTAGGGGAGGGAATGGCCGGCAGGGATGTAGCTCAAATGGTAGAGCATGGTGTTTGCAACGCCTGGGTTGTGGGTTCAATTCCCACAGGGGGCCAGTATGAAAAATAAAATAATGTATGCGCTCACTAACTGTAAGTCGCTCTGGATAAGAGCGTCTGCTAAATGACGTAAATGGAAATGTGGTGAGTGACTCCGCTGTCCTGGCGTCGTGAGGGAGCTTGTTCCAACATTGGGATGCCAGAGCAGCGAACAGTTTTGACTGGGCTGAGCGGGAACTGTGCTTCCGCAGAGGTAGGGGGGCCAGCAGGCCAGAGGTGGATGAACGCAATGCCCAATGCGTGTAGGGCAGGGTTCTTCAATTCCGGTCCTGGAGGGCCGAAACACCTCTCATCATCTCCTTCTAATCAGGGGCTAATTCAGACCTGGGACACCAGGTGAGTGCAATTAACTACCAGGTAGAAATAAAAAACAGAAGTGTTTCGGCCCTCCAGGACCGGAATTGAAGAACCCTGGTGTAGGGAGTGATCAGAGCCTGAAGGTATGGAGGTGCCGTTCCCCTCACTGTCTTGCCGAGGTTCAGCTTGAGGTGGTGATCCGTCATCCACAATGATATGTCTGCCAGACATGCAGAGATGCGATTCGCCACCTGGTTTTCAGAAGGGGGAAGGGGGGGTTTTGTTGTGTGTCGTCTGCGTAGCAATGATAGGAGAAGCCATGTGAGGATATGACAGAGCCAAGTGACTTGGTGTATAGCTAGAATAGGAGAGGACCTAGAACTGAGCCTTGGGGGACACCAGTGGTGAGAGCACGTGGTGCGGAGACAAATTCTCGCCACGCCACTTGGTAGGAGCGACCAGTCAGGTAGGACGCAATCCAAGAGTGAGCCGCGCCGGAGATGCCCAGCTCGGAGAGGGTGGAGAGGAGGATCTGATGGTTCACAGTATCAAAGGCAGCAGACAGGTCTAGAAGGACAAGAGCAGAGGAGAGAGAGTTAGCTTTAGCAGTGCGGAGAGCCTCCGTGACACAGAGAAGATTAGTCTCAGTTCAATGACCAGTCTTGAAACCTGACTGGTTTGGATCAAGAAGGTCATTCTGAGAGAGATAGCAAGAGAGTTGGCTAAAGACGGCACGCTCAAGAGTTTTGGAGAGAAAAGAATGAAGGGATACTGGTCTGTAGTTGTTGACAATAGAGGGATCTTGGTTTTTTGAGAAGGGGTGCAACTCTCGCTCTCTTGAAGACGGAAGGGACATAGCCAGCGGTCAAGGATGAGTTGATGAGCGAGGTGAGGTAAGGGAGAAGGTCACCGGAGATGGTCTGGAGAAGAGAGGAGGGGATAGGGTCAAGCGGGCAGGTTGTCACAAGTCGTAAGATTTTATCTGGAGAGAGTGGGGAGAAAGAAGTCAAAGCATAGGGTAGGGCAGTGTGAGCAGGACCAGCAGTGTCATTTGACTTAACAAACAAGGATCGGATGTCGTCAACCTTCTTTTCAAAATGGTTGACGAAGTCATCCACAGAGAGGGGGGGGGGGGGGGTGGAGGATTCAGCAGGGAGGAGAAGGTGGCAAAGATCTTCCTAGGGTTAGAGGCAGATGCTTGGAATTTAGAGTGGTAGAAAGTGGCTTTAGTAGCAGAAACAGTTGAAGAAAATGTAGAGAGGAGGGAGGGAAAAGATGCCAGGTCCGCAGGGATTCTAGTTTTCCTCCATTTCCACTCGGCTGCCCGGAGCCCTGTTCTGTGAGCTCACAATGAGTCATCAAGCCACGGAGCAGGAGGGGAGGACCGAGCCGGCCGGGAGGATAGGGGACATAGAGAGTCAAAGGATGCAGAAAGGGAGGAGAGGAGGGTTGAGGAGGCAGAATCAGGAGATTGGAGGGAGAAGGATGGAGCAGAGGGAAGAGATGATAGGATGGAAGAGGAGAGAGTAGCGGGAGAGAGAGAGCGAAGGTTGCGACGGCGCGTTACCATCTGAGTAGGGGCAGAGTGAGTAGTGTTGGAGGAGAGCAAGAGAGAAAAGGATACAAAGTAGTGGTCGGAGACATGGAGGGGAGTTGCAGTGAGATTAGTAGAAGAACAGCATCTAGTAAAGATGAGGTCAAGCGTATTGCCTGCCTTGTGAGTAGGAGGGACGGTCAGAGGGTGAGGTCAAAAGAGGAGAGGAGTGGAAAGAAGGAGGCAGAGAGAAATGAGTCAAAGGTAGACGTAGGGAGGTTGAAGTCCCCCAGGACTGTGAGGGGTGAGCCATCCTCAGGAAAGGAACTTATCAAGGCGTCAAGCTCATTGATGAACTCTCCAAGGGAACCTGGAGGGCGATAAATGACAAGGATGTTAAGCTTGAATGGGCTAGTGACTGTGACAGCATGGAATTCAAATGAGATAGACAGATGGGTCAGGGGAAAAAGATAGAATGTCCACTTGGGAGAGATGAGGATTCCTGTGCCACCACCCCGCTGACCAGATGCTCTCGGCGTATGCGAGAACACATGGTCAGACGAGGAGAGAGCAGTAGGAGTAGCAGTGTTTTCAGTGGTAATCCATGTTTCCGTCAGCGCCAAGAAGTCGAGGGACTGGAGGGTAGCATAGGCTGAGATGAACTCTGCCTTGTTGGCAGCAGAACGGCAGTTCCAGAGGCTGCCTGAGACCTGGAACTCCACGTGGGTGGTGCGTGCAGGGACCACCAGGTTAGAGAGGCAGCAGCCACGCGGTGTGAGGCGTTTGTATAGCCTGTGCGGAGAGGAGAGAACAGGGATAGACAGAGGCATAGTTGACAGGCTACAGAAAATGGCTACAATAATGCAAAGGAGATCGGAATGAAATGAACTAAACATCTGGGAAAGGAGAGAGCGGGGCCTCCCTCACTTACGTTTCACTGAAACACCCAAATATAACTCTCCCAACTTCCACCTCAGAAACTATAATTGTTGTAAACTACAGCTGTTCAATGTTTTATAGGAATAGACTAACTTAGTTTATTCAGCTAGCTAACTTGGTACAGTATTCTTCCGTGAAAATCGTCCAGGGCACCTAGTCATATGACGCCACAGCCAACTAGCATGCCGGACTCCAACAACACGGTTTAGCACCAATACTCAGCCACAACAAACCACCAGTGTGTCAACACGCCAAGCAGATCATTTGTGTCCGTGTCTAACATTGTGGGTTAGTCCCGACAGCTTGAGCGAGTCTGTCGTCAACTTATTCAGCCAGTTAGTTAGCTAGAATAGTTAGCATACTATCTAGCCATTGCTTTCAGACAAAGAAGAAACCCCTCCTCCCACGGCACGAACACACAGAGAGAGCCAAGCTAATGTTAACTAGTCACCCATGTCCCGAATTCCCTTGAACGACTCTGGCTACCAGTATGTAAAAACAAAACATAAATGTTGGTTATAACTTACCCCTAGCAGCTACTGTTAGCTAGCCAAGTGCAAAGCTAGCCACTGAATTGACTCAGCCAGTTCGCGTCTGTTCGCTAGGTCGTTCCAGCTATTGTTTAGTAGCTATCCAGGTAGCAACAAGCTAGCTAAATTTCAAGCACAGTAGTCACTTACTACCTAACGTTAACGCTTCAGACAATGAGGTTAGAAAAACAGCTGAATGGTAGGCATTATTGTATGTAATTATTGTAGGCAGCTAGCTGGCGTAATTACAGGTACTCTCAGGCGTGAAACAACTATCCACAGTTGCTAATAGTTACCAGTAGCTACCCGCTAGCTAGTCCAGGTAGTGGGTTGGCTAGCTTCGTGCTTCACCGGGCTCAGTCGAATACAATACCAACCTACAATAATTACATACAACAACCCAGAGGTATAAATCAAGAGCCAAGCCGAAACATCACATACTTACTGGTATTTACTTGTGGCATGAGATAACTGTCATGGAGATAGACTCAATGACTTTAGACCATTTCTCCTCTCTGAAACATTTTGAGGACCACAATGGAAATAAATGATTGACTTTTTACATTTGATCATTGGGACTTGATAGTAGTTTTCCACAAACGTAATAGTTTTATAGTTATCTTGTTCTATGAGAGAGGTCATCTATGTGCAGTCACATGGCTATGTACAATCCTTTCAAATCATTACATAAATTTGGTTAATGAATCAATGAATAAGCTAAATCAATAGCTCTATATCAATGATGAACTGAACAGGTGTTTTCCTTTATTCTCTATACGATCTGTGGACTATAGCTCAAAGTAAAACCCTGTCGAGTCAACCATTCATTCACATCTGACAGGTGGTCTGAGTTAAGAAGTACGGTTCAGCTCTGTCTCCAGATGAAAGGAGCCAGTGAATTAGTAGTATGCAGAGAGATAGAGACAAGGAGCTAGTTTTATCTGTGATGCTCAGAGGAGCCGGACTTAAAACCAACCATGTCATGAAAGGTTATCTATCTCCGAGGTATAATGTACAGATATTCACACAGACGTCACGTTACCACATACCTGGCTGGAACATGGGACCTCTGCTTTGCTAACACATGTGACCGCCCTCCTTGATGACATTCCAACCAGTTGAGCCACCCAAAAGGTACCAATTGGATGGCTCCAACCGTTCTTTACTCCTTTACACTCACTCCTGTTATAGAACATGCTCAATACTATCTTCTGCAATTCAACCTTATTGTCTCTTCCCTATAAACCACAAATACTGTAAGTATTAAACATGGTACTAACACTAACCCTAACCCTAACCACATATACTGTAAGTATTAAACATGGTACTAACACTAACCCTAACACTAACCACACATACTGTAAGTACTAAACATGGTAGTAACACTAACCCTAACCCTAACCACACATACTGTAAGTATTAAACATGGTACTAAAACTCACCCTAACACTAACCCTAACCCTAACCACACATACTGTAAGTATTAAACATGGTACTAACACTAACCCTAACCCTAACCACATATACTGTAAGTATTAAACATGGTACTAACACTAACCCTAACCCTAACCACATATACTGTAAGTATTAAACATGGTACTAACCCTAACCCTAACCCTAACCCTAACCCTAACCACACATACTGTAAGTATTAAACATGGTACTAACACTAACCCTAACCCTAACCACATATACTGTAAGTATTAAACATGGTACTAACCCTAACCCTAACCCTAACCACACATACTGTAAGTATTAAACATGGTACTAACACTAACCCTAACACTAACCACACATACTGTAAGTATTAAACATGGTACTAACCCTAACCCTAACCCTAACCCTAACCCTAACCCTAACACTAATCACACATAATGTAAGTATTAAACATGCACGCAGACATGAACATGCATGGACACACATGCATGCATGCAATTGCATGAACGCACTCGCACACACACACACACACGCGCACGCACACACACACACACACACACACACACACACACACACACACACACACACGCATACGCACACACATCCTTGTATAACTAACCTTGTGGGGACACACTTCAGTCCCATTCAAAATCCTATTTTCCTAACCCTAACCTTAACCTTAGCCATAACCCTAACCTTAACCCCAAAACCTAACCTGAACCCTAACCCTAAACCTAACCCTAGCTTCTAACCCTAACCCTAAAACTAACCCTAGCTCCTAACCCTAACACTAATTCTAACCTTAACCCTAAACTCTCTAGAAATAGCATTTGACCTTGTGGTGACTAACAAAATGTCCCATTACATGCACAGCTAACCCTCTGGTGGGATGGCTAATGGCTTAGAAGGAGAAACCTTATTGCTAACAATGAGAATGTTTTGCATTAACCACATCCACTCACACACAGTGCACACAAACACCAATTTGTTGGAGTCACTTTATCTCAACAGGAAAAACAAATTCTTGCTAAGGAGAAAGTGCACAACAAGCTAAATAATCCCAGATCATTGGGCGGCTGACTAACCCATAATGACTAGTTATCTAATTCAACCTGGGTGTTTGTTGGGAAGATAGGAAATTGTCAAGGCTCAAGGTGGTCAGCGGTGGATGTAAACAAGGAGATGTTGATGAGGATTTTGAAGATCATAAGAACTGACTTATAACACGTCGTAACACGTCGTAAGTCACCCACGCCATTATACAAAACACAAGAGGTAGGTCATATGATAGAATGCATCATAAGATATCAGGGATATCTGGGACCACAGAAGGCACATAGCAGTTATCTGAGAGGAACATGGAGTGGGCAGAGCACTGCAGCATCAGGGGCCTGAATCTGAAGTCATGACAACAGCTGCACACACCGATATTCACAGAGAGACTCACTAAAGAGAGGACGTAGAGAGAGAGAGAGAGAGAGAGAGAGAGAGAGAGAGAGAGAGAGAGAGAGAGAGAGAGAGAGAGAGAGAGAGAGAGAGAGAGAGAGAGAGAGAGAGAATGGTTGTGTTTGTATTTATATGGGTCATAGAGCGAGCGAGCGCTTGTGGGTGACTGTGAATGAGTGTGCAGTTCAAAGGAGCCTCTCTGTATTTTGCCAGGGTGAAATTAATTTGACTTTCTGCCCTTCAGCGTGTGACAGTTGTCTAGGACACAAAATGAAGGGGCTCCCAGGTCCTCTGTGCATTCTTCTCTGTGCTGGCTAATTACGCCCACCACCTCCTCTTAGAGACCGATGCGCAATTAAAACTTTATTGCTGAATAATGATTTTGCTGGGACTGGAAGTTTAATGACAGAGGACTGAAGGAGTAGTGGAACAGTGTGGTAGTGTCTAGTAGAACATTGAGCCTATCCCTATGGACGGTTATTACACATTCAGCAATAGTTTGTAGGACAGACAGAAACGTAACTGCTCAAATAAAGGAAACACCAATATAAAGTGCCTTAATAGGGCGTTGGGCGACAACGAGCCACCAGAACAGCTTCACCTTGGCATAGATTCTAGAAGTGTCTGGAACCCTATTGGAGGGATGCGACACCATTCTTCAACAAGAAATTCCATAATTTGGTGTTTTGTTGATGGTAGTGAAAAATGCAGTCTCACCGCTACAGAATCTCCCACAAGTGTTCAATTGGGTTGAGATGTGGTGACTGAGACGGCCATAGCATATGGTTTACATCGTTTTCATGCTCATCAAACCATTCAGTGACCACTCGGGTCCTGTGGATGGGGGCATTTGTCATCTCATGGGGGCATAACCATGGTAGCCAAAATAATGGGCAACTGGGACTGTCCAGCCAGCCTTTTTATACATGACCCTAAGCATGATGGGATGTTAATTGCTTAATTAACTCAGGAACTACACCTTTGTGGAAGCACCTGCTTTCAATATACTTTGTATCCCTCATTTACTCAAGTGTTTCCTTTATTTTGGCAGTAACCTATATTGACTGAACAAAAATATAAATTCAACATGCTACAATTTCAAAGATTTTACTGAGTTACAGTTCGTGTAAGGAAATCAGTGAATTGAAATAAATTCATTAGGCCCTAATCTATGGATTTTACATGACTGGGAATACAGGTATGCATCTGTTGGTCACAGATACCTTTAAAAAAAAGTTAGGGACGTGGAACATAAAACCAGTCAGTATCTGGTGTGACCACCATTTGCCTCATGGAGCGCGACACATCTCCTTCGCATAGAGTTGATTAGTCTGTGGAATGTTGTCCCACTCCTCTTTAATGGCTGTGCAAAGTTCCTGGATATTGGTGGGAATTGGAACACGCTGTGTACATGTCGATCCAGAGCATCCCAAACATGCTCAATGGGTGACATGTCTGGTGAGTATGCAGGCCATGGAAGAAATGGGCCATTTTCACCTTCCAGGAGTTGTGTACAGATCCTTGCGACATTTATTTGATTTATAATTATACCTTTATTTAACTAGGCAAGTCAGTTAAGAACAAATTCTTATTTACAATGACGGCCTACACCGGCCAAACCCAGACGACGCTGGGCCAATTGTGCGCCGCCCTATGGGACTCGGTTGTGATACAGCCTGGAATCGAACCAGGGGGTCTGTAGTGACGCCTCAAGCACTGAGATGCAGTGCCTTAGACCGCTGCGTGGGGTCGTGCATTATTATTCTGAAACATGAGGTGATGGCGGCGGATGAATGGCATATATTTTTGTTCAGTTTATATATATATATATATTTATATATATATGTATAGAGCGAGAGAGAGAGAGAGAGAGAGAGAGAGAGAGATAGAGATAGAGATAGAGATAGAGATAGAGATAGAGAGAGAGAGATAGAATGAGAGAGAGAGAGAGAGAGAGAGAGAGAGAGAGAGAGAGAGAGAGAGAGAGAGAGAGAGAGAGAGAGAGAGAGAGAGAGAGAGAGACTGATATACACACAAAGAAAAGCACCCCCACACACAAGCACACTTGGAAGTACGCACTTATGAAGAAAACTTTCCCAAAAATGTATCATATCTGTTTGTCTGATTTTTCTCACCCCGAATTACAGGACAAACAGAGGTCTCAGCAGTTAATGCTTTAGCCTCTTCAGGATTCACCAAAGAGAATACTAAACACACTGTGAGAGCGAGAACAGACATATTTTAAAGGTCAAATACTGATCGCCATGGTCTTGTTCATGACTGGGAAATCACATCTCCAAATGGAGAGTAAATATAACATGAACTATTAATAGAATTGTCTGAGAGGAAATTGCATCATTGACCCCTAAAGCAACAGACCATTTCCAGTAAAGGACCATTTCAATATGTATTTAACCCTTGGTTTCCATAAGGGAGGCTCTTTGGAAATAGGATGCATTTATTATTCATATCCATAGACTAAATTAGTATCCCTATTTGCTGTGCACATATTGTGAATTCCACCAGGTCTGAAGCAGTGATGTGTTCAAATGAGCAGGACGCAGCTGGAACTGAACAGGATTTAACTGGTGTTTTTATCTTTCAATCCTTTTCATCGTCTTTTATAAGGTTTTGATCTGCTCCTGCTATTTACTTGTCCTGCTGATATTACATTTTTACGAGCTGTTTTATTTTCGATGTTTGCTTTAACTGTACTTTAACTGTAGCATCCTTGGGTTTGAGAAAGGCACCATATAAATATAGCTATACATTTATTTTTATTTTTTTCATAGATGTTTCTGCAGTCAGAGAATGATACAGCCAGGTGTTCTGTGACTGACTGTCTCAGAAGAAGGAAAGGTAAGGAGAGGTAGAGTTAGCCGGGCACACTGGGGTGAAAGAGAGAGGCCCTTCAGATGAAAGAGTGTCTCTAAAGCAGGGATTTACCTAGCCTGTGACTGCCGGCCCTGATCAACGTTCAGATGTAAACATGACACTAGGGTGAGGCCTACGATCAGCTGCACCTCCTCAGGAGTCTCTAAATCTGTACTGTCACTTATCCACTTGCAGAGAAAGGGAGAGAGAGAGAGAGAGAGAGAGAGAGAGAGAGAGAGAGAGAGAGAGAGAGAGAGAGAGAGAGAGAGAGAGAGAGAGAGAGAGACATGCTCAACGTGAGCTCCTGATTTATTTCAGTTTTTTTGTTTTTAGAATGAGATAAATCTAAAAAGAATTCAAGACAAGAAGTGATGAACAACAGCTCTATTCAATCAGAATATTTTTAAAAAAGTAACTTTGTGCCTCAAATTAAGAAGTTTTGACTCTCTACACCACAAAAACTTAGCCAGCAGGCTAACAAGCCAGCCATAAAAATTGAGCTAGCAAGGGGAGTTAATACAACTACATCAAACAACCAAACTGAGTGAGTAAATCAAAAAGATGCACGGACTCTAACATTAAACCTATCTTCTATTTTCGAGTGTGAAGATTTTTACCTCTTTTTGCTGGTTTTGGAGCTAAATTAGAGCTAGCTAGCAACAGCAGCAGACAAACAAAACTGGTTGCCATAGCAATGGTGCAGGAGAACAGAGCAGCAGCAGCAGCAGTAGCTGGGATGTAGTTCAGTTGGTAGAGCATGGCGTTTGCAACGCCAGGGTTGTGGGTTCGATTCCCATGGGGGGCCAGTATGAAAAATAAAAAGATAATGTAAGTCACTCTGGATAAGAGCGTCTGCTAAATGACTAAACATTTAAATGTCAAATGTAGCAGAGCCCACAGGCATGATGTCCGCACTCCCCCTCAGCGCTGAGTCCATTCTCTACCCCCGAGAGGCCAAAAATGACACAACAAGGAAAGCTTTTAAACAGAAACTACTAAAGGGAACGCCAGAAACCCTTTTCGCAAACCTCTACAAAAACGGTGATGTGGGTAATCTTCTCTTTCTCACTGACCAGCCAAATGCATGGTGCGCAACAGTCTGCTCTCACTACCCATCCATGAAGAAAGAGGGAATCTGTAATGGGTGGAAGCTGAAAGTCAAAGAGACAGACGACTCTGACAGCACCATGATAAAAATCAGCCTCCACAAGACTGGGACTGTCATTTACATTTTTTAAAACATTTTAGTCATTTAGCAGACACTCTTATCCAGAGCGACTTACAGTTAGTGAGTGCATACATTTTTCATACTGGTGCAAGGTAACCTTAGGCTGTTTGAAACAGACTTTCAGACCATTAAGGAGAGAGCAGAGAGAGAGAAGGACACCACCAGTGACATGCCACAAGAAAACTCCACCAGCAACACCCTCACCCCCACTATCCCCACCCAAAAAGGCACATCCAGCACCTCTCTTCCGACCATAGTGGAGGACACGCCCCAGGAGGAGAGTGACCCCCTCAGTGCAGAGCAGGCTCAGGCCCTCTTCACCACCATGGCTGCCATGAGGGATGAGTTCACCAAACTGGAGGGGGAGGTGGTCCTGCTCAGGGAGAGAGTGAGCAAACAGCAACCAGACATCCACACCTTAGAGGAGCTCCTAACCAATGTGCGGACAGAGCAGGACAGCAGCCTTGCTGAAAGAAGTTCAGCAAGAGAGAGATGGACTCAAGAGAGTGCTGGCTGATCTAACAAAGGAGCTGAGAGAGCTCCAAAAAGCCAGGCAGAGCAGTAATAACGAACTGACCGCACTAAGAGAGGAGCTGCAGGAGAGAAAGAGAACAGAGGACAGACTGCAGGAGCAGCTAGATCACCACTCTATGACCTGCCCTCACACAGCAGAGGAGCCCACCTCAACCAGCCAGACCTCCCCAGCCCTGCCTGCTGCATGCCTCCCCCCCAGCCCACAGAACAGCCTCCCACTGACAGCGGCACCGGCACAGACCAGCCACACACCCCCCTCCAACCCACCAGCCCCCACTTGACCCCCTCCAATCCAGAAGAAACACTGGCTGAGATTGTCCTGTTGATGGACTCAAATAGACACAAAACCAGAAAGGTGTGGTGCCCAACAACGCAGAGTGCCATGGAGCTGCTTGATAAGGCCCAGCTCTGGTCGCCAAGCCACATAATCATACACACCAGAAGCAACGACCTTCGTGCTCAGCAGGAGAGGGTGGCGACTGCACTACGGGGAGTGATTGAGAAGGCCTCCGCAATCTTCCCCAACTCAAGGATCGTGGTGTCAATCATTCTACAGAGGAAGGACTTCCACCCTGCCACAATCCAAAGAATAAACGCCAGCCTCTCCCGGAACTGTGCCCTGCGACCCAATGTACACATGGCCCACCATCCCACCCTCGATCTGGACTGTCTCTATGTTCACCTGTACAGGGAGACAGTCCCCGTCCTTGCCAAGACTCTCAAGGACGTCGCTTTAAACCGCAGCACAACCTCTCCACCCAGGAACAGCGGAGCAATCTCCACCACCCCGAGATCACCAAGACAACACCCCGGACCAGCACCCTGGACCCCCCCAGCCACGGCCACAGCACCACCAACCTCGATGCCCACCACAGCCAGCGCAGCCCAGACCACCCCAGCCCAGCTTCAGACCCACCCATACGAGGCATGCCACCCCCCTCCCCCCCACCGCAGACCCACACCTGGAGGAGCCACAGCCCGGCAGGCAGAGCTACGCACAGGCTGTGAGAGGAGCAACTGGCCCAGCCCCCACCAATGAAATGAGTGACATTAAACAAATGCTGAGTCTACTATGCTCACATGTGATAGGCCGAGGGTCATGGTAAGATGAGAACTCCACTATCCTCACACTACACCCACCCAAGTGGCATGACACAAATGCTATCTTAAATGATAAACAAATCACATTTGCATAATACGAGTTTACGTTAATTGAAATATAATATCTTAATAGTTATTGTTGGATTGTGAGTGTTTATCTCATTTTGAAGGTAAAGAAAAAACATTTATGAAATCTTTTTACTTTGCATGTTGAAATTTACATGGGCTAAAGAGCAGAAACCCAGACTTCCTTAAAGAAATTGATGATGTTGATATTGTAGCATTGCAGGAAACATGATGCAGATGTGATGTTTCCACTGGCTGTCCATTAGGTTATAGGGAGATAATCGTACCATCCACCAAATTAAAAGGAATCACACAGGGCAGAGACTCAGGGGGAATGCTAATATGGTATAAATCTGAACTAACTAATTCAATCGAATTGATCAAAACAGGAGAATTCTTTCTCTGGTTAAAAATCAACAAGGAGGCTATCTTAACAGATAAAAACATATTCCTCTGTGCCACATACATTCCCCCCTTAGAGTCACCCTACCTCAATGAAGAGAGTTTCTCCATTCTATAGAGGGAGATTAGTCACTTTCAGGCCCAAGGCAACATACTGGTCTGTGGAGACCTGAACGCTAGAACAGCAGAAGAACTAGACACTATTAAGTCATGGGGACAAACACCCATGACTTAATGTCATGGGGACAAACACCTACCGGGAAGCAATAACCTTTCCCTCCCTACACACCCCTCCAGAAACAAATATGACAAAAAGAAAAAGAAAAATGGAGTACAGCTCCTGAAGCTCTGTCAAACACTGGGTCTGTACATAGTCAATGGTAGGCTAAGAGGGGACTCTTTTGGTAGGTACACCTACAGCTCATCCCTTGGCAGCAGTACTCTAGACTACTTCATCACCGAGCTCAACCCAGAGTCTCTCAGAGGTTTCACAGTCAGCCCACTAACACCTCTCTCAGACCACAGTAAAATCACAGTGTATCTGAGAAGAGCAGAACCCACACAGACAAATTTGACCCAAATAATTACAGAGGAATTTGTGTTAACAGCAACTTGGGGAAAATTCTCTGCAGTATCATAAATAGCAGACTACATCATTTCCTTAATGAACACATCAGCAGAAGCCAGATTGAATATATATTTTTTATTATCGTACAACAGACCACATTTACACCCTCCACACTCTAATTGACAAACAAGTAAACCAAAACAAAGGCAAAATCTACTCGTGTTTTGTAGACTTCAAGAAAGCATTTGATTAAATTTGGCACGAAGGAATTTTATATAAACTAATAGAAAGTGGTACTGGAGGGAAAACATATGATGTTATTAAAACAAATGTGCGGTTAAAATGGGCAACAAGCAAACAGACTTCTTCTCTCTCAGGGACGTGGAGTGAAACAGGGCTGCCAAATAAGTCCAAACACTATTTAACATCTACATTAATGAATTGGCAAAAAACATTAGAAGAATCGGCAGCACCTGGTCTCACCCTACACAACACTGAAATCAAGTGTCTTCTGTACGCAGATGACCTGGTGCTACTGTCTCCCACTAAGGAGGGGTTACAGCAGCATCAGGTTCTGTCAGACCTGGGTTCTGATCGTTAGTCTAAAAAAAACCTAATATAATGATATTCCAAAAAAGGTCAGGAAATCAGGATGACAAATATACGTTCTATTTGGACACAGTTCTATTAGAAAACACCAAAAACTACACGTATCTAGGATTAATTATCAGCAACACAGGTAGCTTTCACATGGCTGTGAATGAGCTGAGACACAAAGCAAGAAGAGCCTTCTATGCCATTAAAAGGAATATTAAAATCGAAATTCCAATTAGAATCTGGCTCAACATTTTTCAATCAGTTATAGAACCAATTGCTCTATATGGCAGCGAAGTATGGGGTCCGCTCTCTAATAATGAATTCACCAAATGGGACAAACATCCAATCGAAATACTGCACGCAGAGTTTTGCAACACTGTATTGCAAGTGCAAAGAAAAACTCCAAATAATGCATGTAGAGCAGAATTGGGCCAATACCCCCTCCTTATTCTAATAGAAAAAAGAGCCATCAAATTTTACAACCATCTAAAAACAAGTGACCTCAAAACATTCCATCACACAGCTCTACTATGTCAAGAGATGAAAAAAGAGAAGAGACTCCTCAGCCAGCTGGTTTTTGATGCTCAGTTCACTAACCCAAACCAACCTCATAGAGCTCAGGACAGCACTCAGTAAATCTGTCCCAACCAAATCATCACAAAGCAAAAAGAAAAATATATCACCTATTGGAAAGACACCACAAAAAATCAAAGTAAACAATGCTATTTGGCTCTAAACAGACAGTACATGGTGGCAGACTATCTGACCACTGTGACTGATAGAAAACTGAGGAAAACAATGACTAGGTACAGACTCAGTGAGCACAGTCTGGCTACAGAGACCGGTCGTCCCAGGCAAACCTGGCTGCCCAGAGAGGACAGGCTGTGCTCACTCTGCCCCCGGGGAGAGGTAGAGACAGAGCTGCATTTCCTGTTACACTGTGATAAATACTCAGACCTAAGAGAATCTTTAGTTCCCAAAATTATCATTCAGTACAAAGAACTATAAAATCAAATATTTATTGGGTGAAAAGCCAAAATGTGCAGTTTTGGCAGCCAGATATGTGTCCTCCTGCCACAACCTGAGGGACAGCCAGTGAAAAGTGTAATGTCATGTCAACAATATTTCCTGTTATGTTTTGGCTTTCATACCATGTCATGCGTCTTCTCAGTCATGTTGAGACTGGTCTTCTACTATTGTTTTAATGTATTCTTATTCTCATTATATTGTTATTGTAGTTGCTGTTAATGGTAATCCCATTTCCACTACTACTATTATTATTGCTGTTGGTCCCACCATTTTTGTTATATGTATACTTTGACAATGTAAGTAATTTAACTTGCCATGTCAATAAAGTCTATTGAATTGAATTGAATTGAAATTGAGAGAGAGAGAGAGAGAGAGAGAGAGAGAGAGAGAGAGAGAGAGAGAGAGAGAGAGAGAGAGAGAGAGAGAGAGAGAGAGAGAGAGAGAGAGAGAGAGAGAGAGAGAGAGAGAGAGAGAGAGAGAGAGAGAGAGTGACAGAGACAGAGACAGAGACAGAGACAGAGACAGAGACAGAGACAGAGACAGAGACAGAGACAGAGACAGAGAGACAAACAGAGAGACAGACTTACCAAAAAACAATTAGGCAACAACAAATTAAATCTCTTTTAGACAACTTCCTGGACAAAACGTTCCACTGTAATAGTGAAGGTGTAAAGTTGGCAGTAGAAAACCTAAACAGTATATTTGACCTCTCAGCTTCCCTATCAAATCTAAAAACCTCTAACAGAAAACCGAAGAAAAGTAACAACAATGACAAATGGTTTGATGAAGAATGCAAAAACCTAAGAAAGAAATTGAGAACCCTATCCAACCAAAAACATAGAGACCCAAAAAACCTGAGCCTACGCCTTCACTATGGTGAATCACTAAAACAATACAGAAATACACTATCAGCTCAATGTAATTGAAGAATCCATAGACTCTAACCACTTCTGGGAAAATTGGAAAACACTAAACAAACAACAACACGAAGAGCTATCTATCCAAAACGGAGAAGTTTTTTGACCATTATAACAAAGAACAAACAGCAAAAAAAGATACATGGTCAAATGCAAATCTTAGAATCAACTATTAAAGACTACCAGAACCCACTGGATTCTCCAATTACATTGAATGAACTACAGGACAAAATACAAACCCTCCAACCCAAAAAGGACTGTGGAGTTGATGGTATCCTCAATGAAATGATAAAATATACAGACCCCAAATTCCAACTCTTTAACATCATCCTTTGCTCTGACATCTTCCCCTATATTTGGAACCAAGGACTGATCACCCCAATCCACAAAAGTGGAGACAAATTTAACCCCAATAATTACTGTGGGATATGCGTCAACAGCAACCTTGGGAATATCCTCTGCATTATCATTAACAGCAAACTCGTATATTTCCTCAGTGAAAACAATGTACTGAGCAAATGACAAATTGTTTTTTTTCCAAATTACCGTACGACAGACCAAGTATTCACCCTGCACACTTCACCCCGCACACCCTAATTGACAAACAAACAAACCAAAACAAAGGAAAAGTCTTCTCATGCTTTGTTGATTTCAAAAAAGCATTTGACTCAATTTGGCATGAGGGTCTGCTGTACAAATTAATGGAAAATGGTGTTGGGGAAAAAACATACAACATTATAAAATCCATGTACACAAACAACAAGTGTGCGTTAACATTGGCAAAAAACACACACATTTCTTTCCACAGGGCCGTGGGGTGAGACAGGGATGCAGTTTAAGCCCCACCCTCTTCAACATATATATCAACGATTTGGCGAGGGCACTAGAACAGTCTGCAGCACCCGGCCTCACCCTATTAGAATCTGAAGTCAAATGTCCACTGTTTGCTGATGATCTGGTGCTTCTGTCACCAACCAAGGAGGGCCTACAGCAGCAGCTAGATCTTCTGCACAGATTCTATCAGACCTGGGCCCTGACAGTAAATCTCAGTAAGACAAAAATTATTGTGTTCAAAAAAAGGTCCAGTTGCCAGGACCACGAATACAAATTCCATCTAGACACCGTTGCCCTTGAGCACACAAAAAACGACACATACCTCGGGCTAAATTACCTCAGCTAACTTCCACAAAGCTTTGAACGATCTGAGAGACAAGGCAAGAAGGGCCTTCTATGCCATCAAAAGCAACATAAAATTCGACATACCAATTAGGATCTGACTGAAAATACTTGAATCAGTTATAGAACCCATTGCTCTTTATGGTTGTGAGGTCTGGGGTCTGCTCACCAGCCAAGAATTCACAAAATGGGACAATCACCAAATTGAGACTCTGCATGCAGAATTCTTCAAAAATATCCTCTGTGTACAACGAAAAACACCAAATAATGCATGCAGAGCAGAATTAGGCCGCTACCCACTAATTATCAAAATCCAGAAAAGAGCCATTAAATTCTATAACCACTTAAAAGGAAGCGATTCCCAAACCTTCCATAACAAAGCCATCACCTACAGAGAGATGAACTTCAAGAAGAGTCCCCTAAGTAAGCTGGTCCTGGGGCTCTGTTCACAAACACAAACAGACCCCATAGATCCCCAGGACAACAACAAATTTAGACCCAACCAAATCATGAGAAAACAAAAAGAGAATTACTTGACACAGTGAAAAGAATTAATAAAAAAAATTAGCAAACTAGAATGCTTTTTGGCCCTAAACAGAGAATACACAGTGGCAGAATACCTGACCACTATGACTGACCCAAAATTAAGGAAAGCTTTGACTATGTACAGACTCAGTGAACATAGCCTTGCTATTGAGAAAGACCGCCATTGGCAAGCCTGGCTCTCAAGAGAAGGCTATGTGCACACTGCCCACAAAATGAGGTGGCAACTGAGCTGCACTTCCTAACCTCCTGCCAAATGTATGACCATATTAGAGAGACATATTTCCCTCAGATTACACAGATCCACACAGAATTAAAAAACAAACCCAATTTTGATAAACTCCCTTATCTACTGGGTGAAATACCACAGTGTGCCATCACTGCTGCAATATTTATGACCTGTTGCCACAAGAAAAGGGCAACCAGTGAAGAACAAATACCATTGTAAATACAACCCATATTTATGTTTATTTATTTTCCCATTTTTACTTGAACTATTTGCACATTATTTCGCTTTTGTTTACTATCTACTTCATTTGCTTTGGCAGTGCTAACATATGTTTCCCAGGGGGGAGAGGGAGGGAGAGAGAGGAAGGAGGGAGAGAGGGAGACGGAGACAGAGGGAGGGGTAGAGGAGGGAAAAAGAGAGATTGAGAGAGAGAGAGAGAGAGAGAGAGAGAGAGAGACAGAGACAGAGACAGAGACAGAGACAGAGACAGAGACAGAGACAGAGACAGAGACAGAGGGATGATTGAAGGGGATGAAAAGAGAGGATAATTAAAGATGAAGGGAGAAAAAGCCTGTCATGAAATTCTTGTTCAAATAAACTTAGCATAAAATAATGTTTTATTCTGTTTAACTGCTTTCTTTCATGCAACATTCATGAGATTTATGAATCAAGTTCTATGAACACAGATCTATGAACAAAGTTTCCTAGCTTTAACTCCCCAGTGTGTTCAGCCTCCCCCATTGAAGAGAAACTCTCTGGGGTGACAGTTTCTAAAACGTATCCTGTCATTTGGTGCCTGCAGAACCACTTAAAATGGCCACCCAGGGATTCTGGATTCCAAAGGGGTAATTAACAATTATCATGATAAAGGAATTTTTCCTGACCACGAGGGACCACTGAACCAGGAAACCTCTTGGCCCTAGTAATAAGATAACCAGGTCTGCTACAGGCTATAACTATGGGGCTTTTAACATTATTCCTTGTCAGATAATGGGCTCAGGAAAAACTCCTGCACCCAGTTATGATATCTGACTACAGTACTACTTGTCAGTTGTATCAATATGTCCTGTAACAGATGATAAAATAACAATTATTATAATAACAATTCTATGCAAATCTGTGAATTCCCTCCTGAAACAACCCTTGGAAATTGGCAATAGCAATTCCTATTTTCACAACTTCAGATTTTTTACGCAAAACAACTTAACCAACATGCTTAATTCCTCAGCGAGTCAGTGGAATTACAGCTCATTAATGTTGGTTTCCACTAGAAAAGCACACCCACAAATCCACGCTAAATCGTAAAAATTCATGAATACAAAAATGAGTTTTTTGTTCTTAATTTAAGGTTAGGGTTAGACATACGGTTAGCAGTGTGGTCAAGGTTAGGATTAGGTTAGCGTTAGGTTTAAATCAGATTTAAAGAAGATACATTTTAGAAATAGAAAGTGTTTTTGACTTTGTGGCTGTGATAACTATCACGACCATTGATGACAGGTCATTTGTAGATGTACGTTAATAGCAGCACAGAGCATCTCTCTTCATATCTCAATTACAGTTTAGCAGCCTAACGTTATACTGGATAAGCTACATGGGGAAGAGATGTGTCTGTCAGGTAAAAGGTGTTAGGTGAGGTTCAGAGCAGAGACATCAGACAGAGAAATCAGACAGCGAAATCAGACAGGGAAATCAGAGCAGAGAATTCAGACAGAGAAATCAGACAGCGAAATCAGACAGAGAAATCAAAGCAGTCAAATCAGACAGGGAAATCAGACAGGGAAAGCAGACAGAGAAATCAAAGGACATAGGGCTCTGGTGAGGAGAGAGGATACTAGGGAAAACGTTTTCTGCCAGATCGTCTGTCTATTTCTATCTAGCAGCATAAGCTTGTCACTACAGTATAGCTGTAACAAAATACATGATTTACTTTCTGCGTGGATGCATTTATCCAATCTGACAGTTTCATGCTTTATTCATTCCATACAGGGGGACATCTGGTGAGGCGACCCCAGGTTAAGAGCTCTCACTCTGGGCCACTCTGCTCCGGACCTCCTGGGACCTGAACCAGAAACCTCCTGATTACACGTACAGCATGTCTCTCAGGTCCAGTTCACACTCTGCTGCCCACTTCAATTAAATCCTCTGCACATTGAAGAGGCTTGAAGCGCTTGTACTAACCACGGTCATGGAAAGAGAGTAAGACTGGGTGCCATGTTGCTGCCTCTGAGCATTCAATTCCACCATTTACCATCAGTATGTGGATTTGAGATGTAATTCTATCGGTTGGGGTTGTGAGCTTACTCTACAATTATGTGGACTCTTAATAGTCAATACTGCCAGGAGGCACTCCAATGACTGTGATGTGATTATATTATGGTGTCTAAGAGCACCACAACTATGTTTGGCACTGTTTCCGACCACACTGTCCTGTGTTATCTAACTTCACAACCCATTCTTTACCATAGCTTAGAGTGTACACTCCCTCCCCTCCCCTGCCCTCCCCACCCCTCCCTCCATTCTTTCCCATAACTTAAAGTGTACACTCCCTCCCCTCCCTTACCTCCATTCTTTCCAATAGCTTAGAGTGTACACTCCCTCCCTCATACCAAGGATCATTATACTATTTGATTTTGAAATGTAATACCCCTTGAAGTATCAAAAAAATATATATTTGATAAAAATGTTTAGTTGGTCTCACTGCAATTAGCCCACACAAACACATTGACTAACAGATTCACTACATGGAACAACAGATAGTCCCAAAAAAAGCAAAAGGAAGTTTGTTCTGAAGTGTCTGTCCTGTATTTGAGAGATATAAGATCAGAAAACATTTGTTATTTTTACATGTATTTAACCACTTTTTGTTGGCACTAAACAGTCTACATATGTACTTCCATAAATGTTTTCTACTGGTACCGGGGGACCTTCAGACGAGTCTTGTGAGGCCTGTGGGCGTCCTAGAGCAAAACATGTACGTGTTCATGAGAGTCTCACCTTTCTACTGACGGGTCATATTAGTGTGTAGCCCAAACTGCTCGGACGCTACAGACAGAAGTTGGCAGATCGACTGTACAGACTTTAGACGAGTCTCAAGGGCACGGTTAATATCCTGAAAAGGTAGAAAAACAATAACTTTTTTTGAAAAGTCTGGACTTTTTTCATGTCCGGAATTTGTTCAAATGCTATTTTAACCTTAAGGGTTAGTTTTAGGGTTTTGTGTTTGGGTTTAGGTTTAGGTTTAAGGTTTAGGGTTAGGGTTTTTGGGGTTACGGTTAAAGGGTTAGGGTTTTTGGGGTTAAGGTTAAAGGGTTAGGTTTAGGGTTAGAATTAGGGTTAGGGGTTAGGGAAAATAGGATTTTTAATGGTGAAAAAAATGTACACTCCAAAAAGTCCTGAAATTTCACAAAAACACAGCTGTGTGTGTGTAAGAGGACCTTGGGTTGTTCTTGTCCTTGTTCACTTCTTCCTGAAATACAAACAGGGATCTCAGAGCTCTCCCCCTCCGTCCCCTTCCTCCTCCTTTATTCCATTCTTCTCAGAGCTCTCCCCCTCCGTCCCCTTCCTCCTCCTTTATTCCATTCTTCTCAGAGCTCTCCCCCTCCGTCCCCTTCCTCCTCCTTTATTCCATTCTTCTCAGAGCTCTCCCCCTCCGTCCCCTTCCTCCTCCTTTATTCCATTCTTCTCAGAGCTCTCCCCCTCCGTCCCCATCCTCCTCCTTTATTCCATTCTTCTCAGAGCTCTCCCCCTCCTTCCCCTTCCTCCTCCTTTATTCCATTCTTCTCAGAGCTCTCCCCCTCCATCCCCTTCCTCCTCCTTTATTCCATTCTTCTCAGAGCTCTCCCCCTCCGTCCCCTTCCTCCTCCTTTATTCCATTCTTCTCAGAGCTCTCCCCCTCCTTCCCCTTCCCCCTCCTTTCTTCCATTCTTCTCTGAGCCTCCCCTTGTTGTGAACCCTGCCAGTGTAGGAAGGGTGTCATGACATAATATAAACACCACCAACCTTTGTTCTGCTCAGGTTCCTGCAGATCTGGACCTGTTATCAGTGAGCATGCTAAATACCATGATACCCATAGCCTTCCTGGTGTAATCCATGCATCAACAATATTGACATACTCTGAGGCAAGGAGATATTGTTGTTGACATTTCATCAACTTAGCAGGCAGAATGCCATCACCGTGCCATGGCTGTATTCAGCTAACGTTCTTCAACAATTCCCACTACTTTTACTGTAGCTGACCTTAGTATGTGATATAATAACATAAAACTAATTACTTAGCAAATGCAATCAGATTAGTCACAATTAAATGAATGTGTAAGTGGGAGTCTTAACTGATAAAGATTTGAGCAGCCAAGCAAATTGTTGTAATTAGGAATCGTTAGCACTGTGGTAGTTAAAAACAGTTTGTTTTTTTGAACTACTTGAACTGTATTATTCATCAAATATTATAAGAAGTAATATAACAATTAAAAGCAGAAGTGACCTCTTAATGTTTCAATCTGTGCCTCTCTGACTAGACCACACTATAGAATGCATTACAGAACCCATTTCTGTCAGACAGAATCCACACATCAGCTTGACAATGTGTTGCATGCATGCTACAGACCCAGTGTTACCCAGTGTTACCCAGTTCTACCCAGTGCTACCCAGTGCTACCCAGCATTACCCAGCATTACCCAGTGCTACCCAGTGTTACCCAGCATTACCCAGTGCTACCCAGTGTTACCCAGTGCTACCCAGTGCTACACAGTTCTATCCAGTGTTACCCAGTGTTACCCAGTGCTACCCAGTGCAATCCAGTGTTACCCAGTGTTACCCAGTGCTACCCAGCATTACCCAGTGCTACCCAGTGCCACCCAGTGTTACCCAGCATTACCCAGTGCTACCCAGTATTACCCAGCATTACCCAGTGCTACCCAGTGTTACCCAGTGCTACCCAGTGCTACACAGTTCTATCCAGTGTTACCCAGTGTTACCCAGTGCTACCCAGTGCTATCCAGTGTTACCCAGTGTTACCCAGTGCTACCCAGTGCTATCCAGTGTTACCCAGTGATACCCAGTGGTACCCAGTGCTACCCAGTGTTACCCAGTGTTACCTAGTGCTACCTAGTGTTACCCAGTGTTACCCAGTGCTACCCAGTGCTATCCGGTGTTACCCAGTGCTATCCAGTGTTACCCAGTGCTACCCAGTGTTGCCCAGTGTTACCCAGTGTTACTCAGTGCTACCCAGTGCTATCCAGTGTTACCCAGTGTTACCCAGTGTTACCCAGTGTTACCCAGTGCTACCCAGTGCTATCCAGTGTTACCCAGTGCTACCCAGTGCTACCCAGCATTACCCAGCATTACCCAGTGCTACCCAGTGTTACCCAGCATTACCCAGTGCTACCCAGTGTTACCCAGTGCTACCCAGTGCTACACAGTTCTATCCAGTGTTACCCAGTGTTACCCAGTGCTACCCAGTGCTATCCAGTGTTACCCAGTGTTACCCAGTGCTACCCAGTGCTATCCAGTGTTACCCAGTGATACCCAGTGGTACCCAGTGCTACCCAGTGTTACCCAGTGTTACCTAGTGCTACCTAGTGCTACCCAGTGCTACCCAGTGTTACCCAGTGCTACACAGTGCTACACAGTGCTACCCAGTGCTACACAGTGCTACCCAGTGCTACCCAGTGTTACCCAGTGCCACCCAGTGCTACCCAGTGCTACCCAGTGCTACACAGTGCTACCCAGTGCTACACAGTGCTACCCAGTGTTACCCAGTGCTACCCAGTGCTACCCAGTGCTACCCAGTGCTACCCAGTTCTACCCAGTGCTACACAGGGACACCAGTAGGCTCGAGCTAAAGCTCCGACACATGAACTGCTCTGTAGGGAGTCTGCCTGAGCCTGCTGTATGTACTCATTGTGATAGCATGTGTTGTCATTTTGTCAGGAGAAATCAGAGATGTTTTTGATGACTGAAGGGTGAGTCACCGTTGTCAGTTTTATTAAAATAGCACCCTGTCTTTTAAAGGGCTGACGAGCTCTCGGATGTGTTTGATATTTTCTGTAGATTCCTAACCCTATCAGTCCCGAGACCTCAGCAAAAATCGGCTTTTCATTTATCTGACATTCATTCAGCTGTTATGTTAGCCTCACAATGAAGTGTTTTACCATTTTATTTTCAGTACAACCAGGGCTACAAGTAGAACACAACAAAAAAAACTGTTCATGAGTTATATTGACAAATGTCAGTAAAGAAAAAAAAGGCCCGCCAAAGCAAAAACCTGATCAAAATGAATTTACAGTATATGAATGCTGTAAGTACAGATTTTGTAAACTCACTGGATATCCAACTAGTCAGTGACAACTGTGTGGAATTTGTGACTTTGTGACATCAACTATGTGAGTATTATAGACACTATGTCCTGGGATTTCATATGATCTTCTATTTAGAAGAACCCCTTACCTTCTAACGACTCAGTATTATAGACACTATGTCCTGGGATTTCCTATGATCGTCTATGTAGAAGAACTCCTTACCTTCTAACGACTCAGTATTATAGACACTATGTCCTGGGATTTCCTATGATCTTCTATGTAGAAGAATCCCTTACCTTCTAACGACTCAGTATTATAGACACTATGTCCTGGGATTTCCTAAGATCTTCTATGTAGAAGAACCCTTTACCTTCTAACGACTCAGTATTATAGACACTATGTCCTGGGATTTCCTATGATCTTCTATGTAGAAGAACCCCTTACCTTCTAACGACTCAGTATTATAGACACTATGTCCTGGGATTTCCTATGATCTTTCTATTTAGAACAACTCCTTACCTTATAATGACTCAGTATTATAGACACTATGTCCTGGGATTTCCTATGATCTTCTATGTAGAATAACCTCTTACCTTCTAATGACTCAGTATTATAGACACTATGTCCTGGGATTTCCTATGATCTTCTATGTAGAATAACCCCTTACCTTCTAACGACTCAGTAGTATAGACACTATGTCCTGGGATTTCCTAAGATTTTCTATGTAGAAGGACCCCTTACCTTCTAATGACTCAGTATTATAGACACTATGTCCTGGGATTTCCTATGATCTTCTATGTAGAAGAACCCCTTACCTTCTAACGACTCAGTATTATAGACACCATGTCCTGGGATTTCCTATGATCTTCTATGTAGAAGAACCCCTTACCTTCTAACAACTCTGTATTATAGACACTATGTCCTGGGATTTCCTATGGTTTTCTATGTAGAAGAACCCCTTACCTTCTAACGACTCAGTATTATAGACACTATGTCCTTGTCCTGGGATTTCCTATGATCGTCTATGTAGAAAAACCGCTTACCTTCTAACGACTCAGTATTATAGACACTATGTCCTGGGATTTCCTATGATCTTCTATGTAGAATAACCTCTTACCTTCTAATGACTCAGTATTATAGACACTATGTCCTGGGATTTCCTATGATCTTCTATGTAGAATAACCCCTTACCTTCTAACGACTCAGTATTATAGACACTATGTCCTGGGATTTCCTAAGATTTTCTATGTAGAAGGACCCCTTACCTTCTAATGACTCAGTATTATAGACACTATGTCCTGGGATTTCCTATGATCTTCTATGTAGAAGAACCCCTTACCTTCTAACAACTCAGTATTATAGACACCATGTCCTGGGATTTCCTATGATCTTCTATGTAGAAGAACCCCTTACCTTCTAACAACTCTGTATTATAGACACTATGTCCTGGGATTTCCTATGATTTTCTATGTAGAAGAACCCCTTACCTTCTAACGACTCAGTATTATAGACACTATGTCCTTGTCCTGGGATTTCCTATGATCGTCTATGTAGAAAAACCCCTTACCTTCTAACGACTCAGTATTATAGACACCATGTCCTGGGATTTTCTATGATCTTCTATGTAGAAGAACCCCTTACCTTCTAACGACTCTGTATTATAGACACTATGTCCTGGGATTTCCTATGATCTTCTATGTAGAAGAACCCCTTACCTTCTAACGACTAAGTCTTATAGACACTATGTCCTGGGATTTCCTATGATCTTCTATGTAGAAGAACCCCTTACCTTCTAATGACTCAGTATTATAGACACCATGTCCTGGGATTTTCTATGATCTTCTATGTAGAAGAACCCCTTACCTTCTAACGACTCTGTATTATAGACACTATGTCCTGGGATTTCCTATGATCTTTCTATTTAGAAGAACCCCTTACCTTTTAATGACTAAGTCTTATAGACACTATGTCCTGGGATTTCCTATGATCTTCTATGTAGAAGAACCCCTTACCTTCTAATGACTCAGTATTATAGACACCATGTCCTGGGATTTTCTATGATCTTCTATGTAGAAGAACCCCTTACCTTCTAACGACTCTGTATTATAGACACTATGTCCTGGGATTTCCTATGATCTTCTATGTAGAAGAACCCCTTACCTTCTAACGACTCAGTATTATAGACACTATGTCCTGGGATTTCCTATGATCTTCTATGTAGAAGAACCCCTTACCTTCTAATGACTCAGTATTATAGACACTATGTCCTGGGATTTCCTATGATCTTCTATGTAGAAGAACCCCTTACCTTCTAATGACTCAGTATTATAGACACTATGTCCTGGGATTTCCTATGATTTTCTATGTAGAAGAACCCCTTACCTTCTAATGACTCAGTAATATAGACACTATGTCCTGGGATATCCTATGATCTTCTACGTAGAAGAACCCCTTACCTTCTAACGACTCAGTATTATAGACACTATGTCCTGGGATTTCCTATGATCTTCTATGTAGAAGAACCCCATACTTTCCTACGACTCTTGTGTAGCTTGTGAGCATCATAGAGCAGAACACGTGTTCGTGAGCGACTTAGCTTTTCATAGATAGCTTTTAATAGTGGTTGGTATATATTGATGCAGAAGAAATGCAAATCAATTGTACAACCCAGAAGTCAGTAGCTCAAACACTATGTTTAAAAGGGGTTAGAATTCCAAAACGCACTGGCATTACGGTGGGACTCATTGGGTTAAGGTCGGAGTTAATTTGTTAGATTATATTTACAGTATATGCAACCCACTGAGGTATGGTCTCCATCCTCTTCCTCAAAGGTCATCCTCATTAAAACATGGACTTCAGAGATGTGCTTCCCCTCGCTGGTGTAATTAAACCAGTCAGAGACGCCATCTTTGATGTGTTAAAACGATACACACTTGAGTTATCTTTAGCCTCCAGGAATGTGGTCAATATTAAAACATTAAATCTCTCTATATTCTTATTGGGCAACTATACATTAAGAACAGTGGCGTTATAGAGCGTTAAACATGACATGTATGTCTCCATTAAGGCTCTACAGAGCTCTGTCAGAGTCCACAGAAGAATTAAAAGGCAGCGGAACTTTCAGCACATGAAATGGAACCCTAATTAGATTGAATAATGTTCCATTAGAATATTGGCCAAATTAATGTGATGTCATGCGCGTCAAATGTGAGATGAGAAGAACCATACTGCGGAATCAGAGAGGTCGTTAATGTCAGAGAGGCTCATTAAATGATTAAATGAACTCTTCTCAATCAACTCTGACGCTTTCCTGTTGATCTGTGACATGACTTTTCCTACAGTAAGAATATGCATTGTGAGCTGAAGCTATGTTGGACTTCTTTGCAGACTAATTCAACTCGAAGAGAAAGACATAAAAACTACTGCATAAATTACTTCACTTTATAGCTTTTGTGCTGTGTACAAACACTGAAATAATTACCTTGCAAAACTATGTATGGTGTAACAAATTGTCATTATAATAATAATAACAATAATTCATGCCCACTCAGAAATGATTGACTGGACCCAAATTCACCTCTGCAGTCAGTGTCAAAACAATAAATGAGTGACTAGTATAGCACTATGAAATTCTAAGTTATTGTGTGTGTGTGTGTTTTCATGAATGTATTCCATTTTTAGACTGTGACGGTCCTTCTCCTGGTGAACATAGGATGAATATGAATAATACTCTGACTCATTCTCAGAGAATAGCGGAATTGAGACAGAGGTCACTACACAAGCACGGTGAACTCAAGGGCAACATTTACTAAGCTTCTGTGTGGACCGAAAACTAAAGTCTAAAGTGGTTACTCCCACACACATGCCTAACGCAAAATAACCATTGACATGTAATGAACGCTAGACTGTACATTAAAAACAAATGACTATCTATCAAAAATAATAACCTTGTTTGTGTTTTTGGGGCCACGGCCAGGGTCACAATTTTTCCAACCATTTCATGCCGATGAAAGACAATGTCACTCTACTAAAGCTTTCTCTCTCAATACTTGTAAGTGATCAAAGCCTTTTCATATGTGTGAAGTCTCTGCTTCGTCCAAAGCCAAGCCGCTATCAGGACTCAACAGCCTGCCTCAGCATAACAGGGGACGTCTACAGCAACATACAGACTAAATGTCTTTCAAAGTAATTACATTTTAAGATGTGCAAATGTCATGATAATGCTTTACTCGTGTGACTAAAGGCAATATTATTTTTGAATTCATCCTCATCACATACATTCTATTCTAAGAGACGAAGGACATTTTCAGTTTTCGATTGCTGTGTATAGGATGAGACAGGGAGAATATGGTCACACTTTACATTCAATGTACATAGAAGTCGGGCATGCCTACACAATCACTATGATAGTAATTCTTACTGTATGTGTTGTCATATCTTCTCAGTAACCAGGTTTCCATCCAACTGTTTAATGTGAGTAAAGAACATGTCGGATAAAAAATGTCATGAATGGCCTGATGGAAATTGAACATTTGTCAGTAAACTTTTCCAAATGTCGACACAAGCAAAATACGCAAGACAAGGTGGGATCTTTTTGTTTTAGTAAAATGTATTATGCAAGAAATGTCGGTGGAAATGCTTTTATGCGCAAATATTGTTATAATAACCATCATATTGAAGTAAATGTGGAGTCACGCGATGACATCTTGTGTGACCATCCCACTACGATTCGTCAGAAAAGCATGCAGTTTTATTACGTATGATGAACTTCACCGGGTGGTTGAAAGTGCAAGGTGATGAGCTTGATGCTCCTTTTCAAAAAATATCAAGAGTCTTATTCTGGTGACATGATCATCGATGCTTGGCTGCTGTTTGACAAAAAAAATAATCTCGCTCTTTTGTTCATAATAATCTCATCATGTATGTAGGCTATACCAACACTGTTTCTGCAAGCTGTTGGCTAGAGTGCACATGCCAATCCCACTGGGGGCCAGTATGGAAAATGTATGTACTCACTAATTGTAAGTCGCTCTGGATAAGAGCATCTGCTAAATGACAAAAAAAAAATACAGAATGGGCACACTCGCTATATAATGCAAAAACATTTTTGTGAGGAAACCATCAGTAGAGTTGAAAATGCGATAGAAACCCATTTAACTTCAAGGTATTTTAATGTGCACTACGTCATCACGCACAGTCTGTTATCTACGTACAACATCAACATCTTTGGTAGGAAAAATGTGCATGTTGTTTTAATGCAGATTTTAGAATGTTCGCATGAAACTCTGTCATCAATTGGATGGAAACCTAGCTACTGCAATGTAACCATTGTTTTATGTTACTTATCTGCTGTTCAGTGGAGGCTGTTGAGGGGAGGATGGCTCATAGTAATGGCTGGAATGGAGTCAATGGAATGGTGTCAATCACATGGAAACCACGTTTGATACCCATACATTGACTCTGTTCCTGCTGCTGTTAGCATGTTAAATCTGTTCTGGTTACCATATTGATTATAGAGTAGCCTAACCACATACCATACAACCAACCAGTTTTTACAATACTATAAGTGAATCAGGCTTTTGATTGTCTTGCGGGCTCCGACGGCCTGTCTATTCCTCAGATGTAGAATACATTTTGTCGTCTGTATTTGCCAGTAATGAGATGCAGGCTGTTGAATAGATTAGACTGGCTGTCAGGGTAAAAACAATTCCGCAGTCACGGTTCAGCACAGTTCAGCACAGAGTCTTGGCAGAAGTGATGAAATATGGTAATCATGTTAATATCAAGATCAAACAAGAGATGGCGACTTATGAGGCATAGAACTGAACACTACAGATGTATTTAACATTTTATAATGCATTTCACAAACCCATATTGTAATAAAACCCACAGCAATCTACTGCATACAGTATGAACCTGAACCACTTAAATGACGTAAATGTCATGTAATGTAAATGTTATATTGCCATTGAACACAAAAAGCAACACTGAGCCATCACACTGACCACACTGGTCCCATTTATGAAGTGTCCAAAAAAACACTTGTATTTGCATTCACTTACAGAAGTAGGTAGGACCTACAGTGTAAAGCGGGAGAAATCTTCAAAGACTCCAGCCACCCAAGTCATAGACTGTTCTCTCTGATACTGCACAGCAAGCGGTACCAGACCACCAAGTCTAGGTCCAAAAGGTTTCTTAACAGCTTCTAACCCAAGCCATAAGACTCCTGAACAGCTAATCAAGTGGCTACCCGGACTATTTTGCATTGTCGCCCCCCCCCCCCTTTTTACGCTGCTGCTACTCTCTGTTTATTATCTATGCATAGTCACTTTACCTCTACCCACATGTACATATTACCTTAATTACCTCCACTAACCTGTGCCCCCGCACATTGACTCTGTACGGGTACCCCCTGTATATAGCCTCGCTACTGTTACTTTGCTGCTGCACTTTAATTATTTGTTATTTTTCAATTTTTCTTCTTTTTTTATTTTTACTTATCTCTTTTTTACTTAACTAAATTTTTCTTAAAACTGCATTGTTGGTTAAGGGCTTGTAAGTAAGCATTTCATTGTAAGGTCTACACCTGTTGTATTCGGCGCATGTGACAAATAAAATTTGATTTGATTTGATCTGATAATAAGGGTTTGACAGATTATTTATTTTATGCAATGTTCTATATCCAGAGAGGAAGAGAGGAAGTCATTACATTAGCTTACGTTTCATTTGTTTGGCTTTAGGCAAAACTGTGGAACATAGGATCAAAGCTCTTTCTTATTAACTTAGTCTCTCGCTCCAACACCTCCTGGAGTACTCTGGTCTCACAAGACACCCTCTGTCTCCTGTCTGTCTCCTCCAGAGTCTGTCTCCTGTCTTTCTCCTCCAAAGTCTGACTCCTGTCTGTCTCCTCCAGAGTCTGTCTCCTGTCTGTCTCCTCCAGAGTCTGTCTCCTGTCTTTCTCCTCCAAAGTCTGACTCCTGTCTGTCTCCTCCAGAGTCTGTCTCCTGTCTGTCTCCTCCAGAGTCTGTCTCCTGTCAGTTTCCTCCAGAGTCTGACATCTGTATGCCTCCTCCAGTCTGACTCCTGTCTGTCTCCTCCAGAGTCTGACTCCTGTGTGGCTCCTCCAGAGTCTGTCTCCTGTCTGTCTCCTCCATAGTCTGACTCCTGTCTATGTCCTCCAGAGTCTGACTCCTGTCTGTCTCCTCCAGAGTCTGTCTCCTGTCTGTCTCCTCCAGAGTCTGTCTCCTGTATGTCTCCTCCAGAGTCTGTCTCCTGTCAGTTTCCTCCAGAGTCTGACATCTGTCTGACTCCTCCAGTCTGACTCCTGTCTTTCTCCTCCAAAGTCTGACTCCTGTCTGTCTCCTCCAGAGTCTGTCTCCTGTCTGTCTCCTCCAGAGTCTGACTCCTGTCTGTCTCCTCCAGAGTCTGTCTCCTGTCTGTCTCCTCCAGAGTCTGGCTCCTGTCTGTGTCTTGCAGAATCTGTCTCCAGTCTTTTTCCTCCAGAGTCTGTCTCCTGTCTGGCTCCTCCAGAGTCTGGCTCCTGTCTGTGTCTTGCAGAATCTGTCTCCAGTCTTTTTCCTCCAGAGTCTGTCTCCTGTCTGGCTCCTCCAGAGTCTGTCTCCCGTCTGTCTCTTCCAGAGTCTGTCTCCTGTCTGTCTCCTCCAGAGTCTGTCTCCTGTCTGTCTCTTCCAGAGTCTGTCTCCTGTCTGTTTCCTCCAGTCTGACTCCTGTCTGTCTCCTCCAGAGTCTGACTCATGACTGTCTCCTCCAGAGTCTGTCTCCTGTCTGCCTCCGTCTCCATTCTCCCGTATGTTTGCAGGGTAATTCTGTTAGAATAAGTGAGCCCAGTGAGGCCTGCTGCCAATGTCAACCCGTTGCTTTCTTTTAATTAATCAAGAGCTGGAGTGATCCTGTCTGCGATCTAATAGGAAGGGAGAGGGCAGATGTCAGAAGATATTATCTAGAACTGGACATGGTCATTAATCACCTTGGCGGGCCTTGATTTCTAAACATGGCTAATTTAAAGAGGGTTTTCCACTCCTGTGGTAATGGCATCACTTCTAGGTGCCTCTCACCAGCCTGATGAGTTCAACTGTCCCTCAGCAAAAGATGCCAAACATCCAGTCACATGATACACATACATTGTTCATGTTGAGTTTGAGACCATTATCTTTTTGTTTGGATGGATGGTTGAGCCCAATATCATTCCATGTTCTACTGTATTCCTCATACTTCTGTCATACGGGGGGGCCAGTATGAAAAAATAAAAAATAATAATGATAATGTATTGGATAAGAGCGTCTGCCAAATGACTGAAAATGTTTAAAAAAATACAACTGATCTTTATTATTTAATAAATGACAAGGAAGCTGTCTCTCATCGTTTTCAACAACGCTGATAGTTATCTACATAATTGTTTAACTCTCTTTCTATAACTGTATAAAATCACAGCTCACTGTGAGTAGGAGTAGAAGTTTGAGCTAAGGTTCGTTCTCCATCTCCACTGACTCAAATACTTGAATTGACGATATAATAATAATAATATGCCATTTAGCAGACGCTTTTATCCAAAGCGACTTACAGTCATGCGTGCATACATTTTTGTGTATGGGTGGTCCCGGGGATCGAACCCACTACCTTGGCGTTACAAGCGCCGTGCTCTTCCAGCTGAGCTACAGAGGACCACAAAATATATATAAGGCCCTGCTGCAAACTATCCACCATGTTGGCACCAAACATTCTAACACAATTTCATTCTCATTTGCATTCTCAGTGGAATGTAATTTTCTTGGAACTTCCATCTGGAGTGCACCCTTCCATTTCAATCTAACTCAAAATCCTCTGTTGAAGGCTGCCTTTAAAACAAGGTTACACTAACTATCGCAGGGAAAGACAATCAGCTTCCTGACATAAGTTTGGTTGAAGCCCACAAATGAAAAACGATAGCGCTGAAGGGAAAGAATGTTCCTAAAGTGTATTAGCATTGACTGCAGTCCCAGGCCTATACTTTCCAGCAATTACAAAATCATGGCTTATATCAATGAAGACTCGGGATGTTCAAAGACTTCTCATTCGCAACTCTATGAATTATTCATATATGACTGCAGGATAAGGATTTCTATTAGAATAATTAAAAAAACATTGAGGACATGTTTTACCCTTTCTCATCAGTTTTGGGTGGGAACGATCATTACTTTGACCTTGGGCTTATGGAAACGACCTCTCAAAATTATTCAGCACTGTCCTCATCGTAAAAACTAAATAGTGTTGTCAAAGCAACCATAACTGTATTGATGAAAAACTTCCAAGAACTTCTATGAGAATTTATTTTGGTTATCCCTGTCAGTCAAACTGGATAACGTTCCCTTTCACTGACCACTGCTTCCTTCTGTCATGTTTACGGTCTGCCATGAGGATTACAGATGCAGATTATGTACATGTTCCTAGTAATGTGATCCCATGATGCAATCTACAGTGTGTTAGCAGGGAATATAGGACGGTGACAAACTGTCAATCCTAAAGATGAGTGACAGAGCCTTGCTGTAACTGTTCCCATAGACCAACCCGTAGAAAGGCTCACTTTTATGGCTGTACAACTGTAGCTGTTTGGCTATAGCTGGGCACACTGGTGGCTGTTGTTTAATCTCTTAAGGATCGGACCCTTTTTTTCCATTTTTGCCTAAAATGACATACCCAAATCTAACTGCCTGTAGCTCAATACCTGAAGCAAGGATATCCATTTTCTTGATACCATTTGAAAGGAAACACTTTGAAGTTTGTTGAAATGTGAAATTAATGTAGGAGAATATAACACATTAGATCTGGTAAAAGATCATACAAACCAAAAAACATGCGTTAATTTTAGTTTTTTTGTTCCATCATCTTTGAAATGCAAGAGAAAGGCCACAATATAATATTGCAGTTTTGGCGCAATTTAGTTTCTGGCCACTAGATGGCAGCAGTGTGTGCAAAGTTTCAGATTGATCCAGTGAAGCATTGCAATACTGGACTATTTTGTATCAAGTCTGCCCAAATGTGCCGAATTGGTCAATTGATACATTTTCAAGTACCTAACTATAGAAAACATAAAAAAATGATATGGTAATACAAAATGTAAGTTTACACACTCCCAGGAATTTCATACATTTAAATTTACATTTACGTCATTTAGAAGACACTCTTATCCAGAGCGACTTACAAATTGGAGCATTCACCTTATAGCCAGTTGGATAACCACTTTACAATGTTATTTTTTTCTTTGGGGGGGTGGGGTGGGGTAAGGGGGGGGGGGGGGGGGGGGGGGTAGAAGGATTACTTTATCCTATCCCAGGTATTCCTTAAAGAGGTGGGGTTTCAAATGTCTTCGGAAGGTGGTGAGTGACTCCGCTGTCCTGGCGTCGTGAGGGAGCTTGTTCCACCATTGGGGTGCCAGAGCAGCGAACAGTTTTGACTGGGCTGAGCGGGAACTGTGCTTCCGCAGAGGTAGGGGAGCCAGCAGGCCAGAGATGGATGAACGCAATGCCCTCGTTTGGGTGTAGGGACTGATCAGAGCCTGAAGGTACGGAGGTGCCGTTTCCCTCAAAGCTCCGTAGGCACTCGTATCTCCCGAGTGGCGCAGTGGTCTAAGGCACTGCATCGCAGTGCTAGCTGTGCCACTAGAGATCCTGGTTCGAATCCAGGCTCTGTCGTAGCTGGCCGTGACCGGGAGACCCATGGGGCGGCGCACAATTGGCCCAGTGTCGTCCAGGGTAGGGGAGGGAATGGCCAGCAGGGATGTAGCTCAGTTGGTAGAGCATGGCGTTTGCAACGCCAGGGTTGTGGGTTCGATTCCCACGGGGGGCCAGTATTAAAAAAATAAAAATGTATGCACTCACTAACTGTAAGTCGCATCTGCTAAAGAGCGTCTGCTAAATGACTAAAATGTAAATGCAAGCACCATGGTCTTGTAGCAGATGCGAGCTTCAACTGGAAGCCAGTGGAGTGTGCGGAGGAGCGGGGTGACATGAGAGAACTTGGGAAGGTTGAACACCAGACGGGCTGCGGCATTCTGGATGAGTTGTAGGGGTTTAATGGCACAGGCAGGGAGCCCAGCCAACAGTGAGTTGCAGTAATCCAGACGGAGGATGACAAGTGCCTGGATTAGGACCTGTGCCGCTTCCTGTGTAAGGCAGGGTCGTACTCTCTGAATGTTGTAGAGCATGAACCTACAGGATCGGGTCACCACCTTGATGTTAGCGGAGAATGACAGGGTGTTGTCCAGGGTCACGCCAAGGCTATTCACACTCTGGGAGGAGGACACAATGGAGTTGTCAACCATGATGGCGAGATCATGGAACGGGCAGTCCTTCCCCGGGAGGAATAGCAGCTCCGTCTTGCCTAGGTTCAGCTTGAGGTGGTGATCCGTCATCCATACTGATATGTCTGCCAGAGATGCGATTTGCCACCTGGTTATCAGAAGGGGGAAAGGAGAAGATTAGTTGTGTGTCGTCTGCGTAGCAATGATAGGAGAGGCCATGTGAGGATATGACAGAGCCAAGTGACTTGGTGTATAGCGAGAATTTGAGAGGGCCTAGAACTGAGCCCTGGGGGACACCAGTGGTGAGAGCACGTGGTGCGGAGACAGCTTCTCGCCACGCCACTTGGTAGGAGCGACCAGTCAGATAGGACGCAATCCAAGAGTGAGCTGCGCCGGAGATGCCCAGCTCGGAGATGGTGGAGAGGAGGATCTGATGGTTCACAGTATCAAAGGCAGCAGACAGGTCTAGAAGGACAAGAGCAGAGGAGAGAGAGTTAGCTTTAGCAGTGCGGAGAGCCTCCGTGACACAGAGAAGAGCAGTCTCTGTTGAATGACCAGTCTTGAAATCTGACTGGTTTGGATCAAGAAGGTCATTCTGAGAGAGATAGCAAGAGAGTTGGCTAAAGACGGCATGCTCAATAGTTTTGGAGAAAAAAGGAAGAAGGGATACTGGTCTGTAGTTGTTGACATCAGAGGGATCGAGTGTTGTTTTTTTTAGAAGGGGTGCAACTCTCGCTCTCTTGAAGACGGAAGGGACATAGCCAGCGGTCAAGGATGAGTTGATCAGCGAGGTGAGGTAAGGGAGAAGGTCACCGGAGATGGTCTGGAGAAGAGAGGAGGGGATAGGGTCAAGCGGGCAGGTTGTTGGGCGGCTGGCCGTCACAAGTCGCAAGATTTTATCTGGAGAGAGAGGGGAGAAAGAAGTCAAAGCATTGGGTAGGGCAGTGTGAGCAGGACCAGCAGTGTCATTTGACTTAACAAACGAGGATCAGATGTCGTCAACCTTATTTTCAAAATGGTTGACGAAGTCATCAACAGAGAGGGAGGAGGGGGGGGAGCGGGAGGAGGATTCAGCAGGGAGGAGAAGGTGGCAAAGAGCTTCCTAGGGTTAGAGGCAGATGCTTGGAATTTAGAGTGGTAGAAAGTGGCCTTAGCAGCAGAAACAGATGAAGAAAATGTAGAGAGGAGGGAGTGAAAAGATGCCAGGTCCGCAGGGAGTCTAGTTTTCCTCCATTTCCGCTCGGCTGCCCGGAGCCCTGTTCTGTGAGCTCGCAATGAGTCATCAAGCCACGGAGCTGGAGGGGAGGACCGAGCCGGCCGGGAGGATAGGGGACATAGAGAGTCAAAGGATGCAGAAAGGGAGGAGAGGAGGGTTGAAGAGGCAGAATCAGGAGATTGGAGGGAGAAGGATTGAGCAGAGGGAAGAGATGATAGGATGGAAGAGGAGAGAGTAGCGGGAGAGAGAGAGCGAAGGTTGCGACGGCGCATTACCATCTGAGTAGGGGCAGAGTGAGTAGTGTTGGAGGAGAGCGAGAGAGAAAAGGATACAAAGTAGTGGTCGGAGACATGGAGGGGAGTTGCAGTGAGATTAGTAGAAGAACAGCATCTAGTAAAGATGAGGTCAAGCGTATTGCCTGCCTTGTGAGTAGGGGGGGACGGTGAGAGGGTGAGGTCAAAAGAGGAGAGGAGTGGAAAGAAGGAGGCAGAGAGAAATGAGTCAAAGGTAGACGTAGGGAGGTTGAAGTCCCCCAGAACTGTGAGGGGTGAGCCATCCTCAGGAAAGGAACTTATCAAGGCGTCAAGCTCATTGATGAACTCTCCAAGGGAACCTGGAGGGCGATAAATGACAAGGATGTTAAGCTTAAATGGGCTAGTGACTGCGACAGCATGGAATTCAAATGAGGAGATAGACAGATGGGTCAGGGGAACAATAGAGAATGTCCACTTGGGAGAGATGAGGATTCCTGTTCCACCACCCCGCTGACCAGATGCTCTCGGGGTATGCGAGAACACATGGTCAGACGAGGAGAGAGCAGTAGGAGTAGTAGTGTTTTCAGTGATAATCCATGTTTCCGTCAGCGCCAAGAAGTCGAGGGACTGGAGGGTAGCATAGGCTGAGATGAACTCTGCCTTGTTGGCAGCAGAACGGCAGTTCCAGAGGCTGCCTGAGACCTGGAACTCCACGTGGGTGGTGCGTGCAGGGACCACCAGGTTAGAGAGGCAGCAGGCACGCGGTGTGAGGCGTTTGTATAGCCTGTGCGGAGAGGAGAGAACAGGGATAGACAGAGGCATAGTTGACAGGCTACAGAAAATGGCTAAAATAATGCAAAGGAGATCGGAATGAAATGAATACATGATGGATAGCTTATACACTAACTTTCACACAGATCGTCGGGCGGGGTGGGCGTGGAGCCAGAGAGAGAAAGGGTTCAAACTGTATAACCAAGTTCCTACATTTGATTATAAAAATGCATTTTATCAAACAAAACTATGCTACATTTTATCTCTGGGACCCCCAGGATGACAAATCAGAGCAAGATTACTGAATGTAAGTACATTATTTACCTTCAGAGGTGAATGTACTTTTTTTGTTATTTTGTGCATATCTCCTCAAACAATAGCATGGTATTTATTCACTGTAATAGCTACTGTAAATTGGACAGTGTAGTTAGATTAACAAGAATGTAAGCTTTCTGCCCATATAAGACATGTCTATGTCCTGTAAAGTTTTTTGTTACTTACAACAGTCATGCTAATCACATTAGCGCATGTTAGCTCAACCGTCCCGTATACGGGACACTGATCCCGTAGAGGTTAACATTCTTGCACAGCTGGCAAAATCTGCTGGGTAAAGAACCCCTTTCATTGTCAAACAAATCCATGTTTCCATAGATATGTAATTATGTAGTTACAATACATGTACTTTTCATGAACAATGAATTTAACCATACAGGGCATTTTTCTTTCTGTATGGCCTAGCATTTCTGAGCAGATAAACATCATTGTGATACAATGCCTCTATATGAATGTGTTGCATGTGTTGGAAAGCAATCGTTAACTTCACATCATCAGGTGCAAATGTGATATTGTCATATATATAATCATGTTTTGTGTATACTTTAAAAAATCCCAGTCCACCGTTGCCAGACAATGGCGTCACTTATCTAAATTACACGGTGGATCTAACAGTAACACAGGGGGTAATGTTAATTAACTGTCACTGTTATTTACCACTATGGCAGCATATCATGCTCCTGGAAAACACTAAGCTACTTTAGAAATGATACCATAGACTCAGTCTTTTTATAACAGTAGCGATGGATGAACAGTAATACCATACAGATTAATCCCTGATTAATCCCTGTAAACATTAACCCCATTTAGAGGATGGCAGAATGTTTGGTAAATATTTTACTGTGAGTTAAAAAAGGTGCAAATATGATTCCACTAATACTAAGCAAGATCACATATATATTTATTTTCTACATTTTATTGTATGACATTCTACCTCTGGATGCCAGTCAAAACTGTCAAAACTGTTCGCTGCTCTGGCACCCCAATGGTGGAACAAGCTCCCTCACGACGCCAGGACAGCGGAGTCACTCACCACCTTCCGGAGACATTTGAAACCCCACCTCTTTAAGGAATATCTGGGATAGGATAAAGTAATCCTTCTACCCCCCCCCCCAAAAAAATAAAAAAATAAAATAAATTGTAAAGTGGTTATCCCACTGGCTATAGGGTGAATGCACCAATTTGTAAGTCGCTCTGGATAAGAGCGTCTGCTAAATGACGTAAATGTAATGTAAACGATGCATTTAAGTGTAGAAAGCTATCATTAAAGTTAGAGAACATGGACTCATCTGTCAAAGGAAGACCTTTAAGAGTGTAGCATTAGTATACAACATCTGATGTAAATAACTTTTCTCAGATCTCAGTTTTGTTTTTAAGACAGTGTGATGAGTTCCTGTCTCCGTCCACCATCTATTCTGAGATGCACTTTACTGTGTACTTGAAAATGTGAATGTAACACTAATTTCCGGCAAAACTCTGTACATATTTTACTGTCATCATCACGTCTATACAAGGCGACGAAGAGGTTTAAGTCAAGTAAGGCATCACATCTATTCAAGGCGACCAAGAGGTTTAAGTCAATGAAGGCATCACATCTATACAAGGCGACCAAGAGGTTTAAGTCAAGTAAGGCATCACATCTATACAAAGCGACCAGGAGGCTTTAGTCAAGGAAGGCATCACATCTACAGTGGGGAGAACAAGTATTTGATACACTGCCGATTTTGCAGGTTTTCCTACTTACAAAGCATGTAGAGGTCTGTCATTTTTATCATAGGTACACTTCAACTGTGAGAGACGGAATCTAAAACAAAAATCCAGGAAATCACATTGCATGATTTTTAAGTAATTAATTTGCATTTTATTGCATGACATAAGAATTTGAACTTAATATTTGGTACATAAACCTTTGTTTGCAATTACAGAGATCATACGTTTCCTGTAGGTCTTGACCAGGTTTGCACAAACTGCAGCAGGGATTTTAGCCCACTCCTCCATACAGACCTTCTCCAGATCCTTCAGGTTTCGGGGCTGTCGCTGGGCAATACAGACTTTCAGCTCCCTCCAAAGATTTTCTATTGGGTTCAGGTCTGGAGACTGGCTAGGCCACTCCAGGACCTTGAGATGCTTCTTACGGAGCCACTCCTTAGTTGCCCTGGCTGTGTGTTTCGGGTCGTTGTCATGCTGGAAGACCCAGCCACGACCCATCTTCAATGCTCTTACTGAGGGAAGGAGGTTGTTGGCCAAGATCTTGCGATACGGTGCAGTGGTCCTGTCCCCTTTGCAGAAAAGCATCCCCAAAGAATGATGTTTCCACCTCCATGCTTCACGGTTGGGATGGTGTTCTTGGGGTTGTACTCATCCTTCTTCTTCCTCCAAACACGGCGAGTGGAGTTTAGACCATAAAGCTCTATTTTTGTCTCATCAGACCACATGACCTTCTCCCATTCCTCCTCTGGATCATTCAGATGGTCATTGGCAAACTTCAGACGGGCCTGGACATGCGCTGGCTTGAGCAGGGGGACCTTGCGTGCGCTGCTGGATTTTAATCCATGACGGCGTAGTGTGTTACTAATGGTTTTCTTTGAGACTGTGGTCCCAGCTCTCTTCAGGTCATTGACCAGGTCCTGCCGTGTAGTTCTGGGCTGATCCCTCACCTTCCTCATGATCATTGATGCCCCACGAGGTGAGATCTTGCATGGAGCCCCAGACCGAGGGTGATTGACCGTCATCTTGAATTTCTTCCACCAAGCTGCTTGCCTATTGTCCTGTAGCCCATCCCAGCCTTGTGCAGGTCTACAATTTTATCCCTGATGTCCTTACACAGCTCTATGGTCTTGGCCATTGTGGAGAGGTTGGAGTCTGTTTGATTGAATGTGTGGACAGGTTTCTTTTATACAGGTAACGTGTTCAAACAGGTGCAGTTAATACAGATAATGAGTGGAGAACAGGAGGGCTTCTTAAAGAAAAACTAACAGGTCTGTGAGAGCTGGAATTCTTACTGGTTGGTAGGTGATCATATACTTATGTCATGCAATAAAATGCAAATGAATTACTTAAAAATCATACAATGTGATTTTCTGGATTTTTGTTTTATATTCCGTCTTTTAAAGTTGAAGTGTACCTATGATAAAAATTACAGACCTCTACATGCTTTGTAAGTAGGAAAACCTGCAAAAATGTATTGCTTTCCTTTATCAAAAAGCACATAGCTTTATGCTTCTGTCTTTCACAGATGCAATTATAACAAATGTGGTTTCAATGCTACTCAACATAATGATTTATTAATTAAGCAATAAGGCCCGAGGGGGTGTGGTATATGGCCAATATACCATGGCTAAGGTTTGTTCTTAGGCACATTGCAACGCAGAGTGCCTGGATACAGCCCTTAGCCGTGGTATATTGGCTATATGCCACAAATCCCTGATGTGCCTTAATGATATTATAAACTGGTTACCAACATAATTAGAAAAGTAAAAAGTAATGTTTTGTCCTACCAATCAGCATTTTGTCAGCCAATCAGCATTCAGGGCTCGAACCATCCAGTTTATAATTAAAAATAAAGTTAGTTTGAATGCAAATATGTGGTATATCGATGTTTACTGACTTTCTGAATTTGTGTTGGTGAGTTTCTCCCATTAATTAAATATTTCCAACTTTTGATAAGATTTGTCAAACATTAAACTGGTGAGATTTCATTAATTGAATTAACTATCCCTATAGTGCCTCTCCAAGCATTAATTAATCAGTTATATATTCAGATTAGCATGACAGTTATATATTCAGATTAGCATGACAAAATTAATAAACTGTTTTAGAAGTCTATAAATCCTTTGAGGGGTGTTTTTGACAGTTGCTCACAGTGTTCCCCAATGGGGTTCTACAGTTCAGTACACCATCTATGAAAGCTACGATAAGAACTGATAATTCTCTAGCAACCTACAGCACAGAGCAAAAGAGTGATCAAATGAAGATCCTACATCTGTACAGTACAGAGCAAGAACACCCACTGGAGATTAGCAGACATCCTGCTGAGAGAAAGGCTGTAGGGAATTTGTATCTATATAACCCGATTTCAGGTCCTGGCTGGATCCACACACTGTCTATTTACGCACATAACACATCTGGATCCTTCCCTAGTGGTCCCTGTGATGATCTATCTATTTCCTATCATCCATCCCACACATCCACCGGGCTCATTAACACACTGTAAATGCCATGCCAAGCTCACACATAGGCCTATGCATCATAATTAGGCAACATGGGAGAACATTGGCCCTAGATCTCTGGCACTGATCATTGTAGGTGGTTGTAGGGTTGGTGCTACTCCTTCGCTGCTTCAGAGTGCATTGAGAAGATGCCATATTAAAGAGGCTGTCAAGTCCTCTAGCTACAACAGTGATAAAATCATGATAATGTGGCCTCAAAATCGCATCAAACTGGCCTGTCTCATTTGCATGTGTTTATTAGATTGATTTGTGCCAGCCCTGGCTACACGATCACTCATGTCTTACTGCTGAGGCTGGAAATGGAACAGGGGTGGGCTTGGCAGATTGTGTGTACCTCCCTTGCAACCTGCTCTGGTTAGCATCATGAGCAGGCTGCAATTGAGGTAGCATTTCTGGATGGGTTAGGGCCTGCTGGGCAAGTTATGGAAGGGTGTGGCCAGGGATGGAAGGATGTGGCCAGGGATGGAAGGATGTGGCCAGGGATGGCGGGATGTGGCCAGGGATGGAAGGAAGTGGCCAGGGATGGCGGGATGTGGCCAGGGATGGAAGGAAGTGGCCAGGGATGGAAGGATGTGGCCAGGGATGGAAGGAAGTGGCCAGGGATGGCGGGATGTGGCCAGGGATGGAAGGAAGTGGCCAGGGATGGAAGGATGGGGCCAGGGATGGAAGGATGGGGCCAGGGATGGAAGGCTGTGGCCAGGGATGGAAGGATGTGGCCAGGGATGGAGGATGGGGCCAGGGATGGAAGGATGTGGCCAGGAATGGAAGGATGTGGCCAGGGATGGAAGGATGGGGCCAGGGATGGAAGGCTGTGGCCAGGGATGGAAGGATGTGGCCAGGGATGAAAGGATGGGGCCAGGGACGGAAGGATGGGGCCAGGGATGGAAGGATTGGGCCAGGGATGGAAGGCTGTGGCCAGGGATGGAAGGATGTGGCGATAAGAATCCTCTGTGGCACATCATCTAGTGACGACGCCTGCTGCAGGTCCCTTTGGCATTGGGGTCGAGGGATGTCCATTTTGCTCTTGAAGAACTTCATCCACAGTAATTACTGGAACTCCCTTCCATTTTATATAGCACAACTGAACAGCAAACCTGGTTTCAAAAAACAAATAAAGTAACACCTCACGGGACAACGCCCCTCCCCCATGTGAATGTACTGACATGTACAGTGTGTGTAACTGATAGATGCACACATACACACACACACACACACATATGTTATGTTTTTGTAATGTATGTACTGTAAATTGTTAGTCTTTTGTCTGTAATGTATTTTTCGTTATGTGTCGGACCCCAGTAAGACTAGCTGTCACCATTAGCGTCGGCTAATAGGGATCCACTTACATCATGCCAAGCCTGTGAGGTAGTTTTTGCTCTTTCTAAGAGTTCCAAATAATATGCCATACAGTTTTATACAATATCATACACTGATATACACAATGCTTTACCCTGGCATCAAAATAAAGCACGGTACTATATATGCAGCGAGCCTGATACAGAGGGCCTGATTTCCATATAAAGTCTGGTCTCTCTCTTCACTAGAGGAGAGGAGAGAGAGACAATAATGTGGAGAGTTTAAGTGGCTGCACTGTCTGAGCCTTATCATACCAGACATCAGCCAGACGCTAGCAATTTACATCCAATTTACCACCGAGCTAAATGCTCTTTGCCTCCTCAATGTGTCATCTAATGAACCTGAGCTTCCCATTGTCCAGACAGGAGAGGACAGTTAAGTCCCTCAGATGCCCACAGAGTTACAGTACATCAATGCTGTCTATGGGCACCATACAGTACAATGCAGCCTAACACCAGGAACAAAGGATTATTAATATTACGTTCATTTGTATCATCAGGCTTTCCCTGGGGTGTGGTTGGGTTTCATTTCTCTGATAGCTTTTGCTAAAGTAGCCAAAGCCATGGAAGCCAGGTTTTCATTGAAGGGATTAGTGAAAAGTGGAGCTGGGGTACAAATGTTATCTGAGATAAATAAATCAAGATATTTATGTTTATGTCCTGAATCAGGTGAAGTACACATATTACAGTTTGTTTTGCAAGAAAATTAAACCCTTTAATTTGATAGTTAATGAAATGTGCAAATAAATGCTAGGCAACTTGATCTGAGCAAATGGTGCCATGGTTTGATAAGCGCATGCTGCATAGATTTTCTTATCAACAGCTGCATGTTGGTGCTAATTGATATGATCATGTGATGGATTTAAAAGTGTGTGTAACTGAACTAACTTATTCAACATTCTGAAGAATGTTCCATTATTGATTGAGAATCATAATTACACAATTAGCCATCCAGTTACTAGTAATTGAACATATATTTTGGCACTCTGAATAAAGCAAACTTCAAATCAAATCAAACAAATTTAATTTGCCACATGTGCCGAATACAACAGGTGTAGACATTACAGTGAAATGCTTACTTACAAGCCCTTAACCAACAATGCAAAGTAAAAAAAAAAAAGTGTTAAGCAAAACATAAATAAAAGCAAATAGCTAAAGATCAGCAGTAAAATAAAATAACAGTAGGGAGGCTATAAACAGGGGGTACCGGCGCAGAGTCAATGTGCGAGGGCACCGGCTAGTCGAGGTAATTGAGGTAATATGTACATGTGGGTAGAGTTAAAGTGAATATGCATAAATAATAAACAGAGTAGCAGCAGAGTAAAAAAGGGGGACGGGGTGGGGGTGCGGGGGCAGTGCAAATAGTCCGGGTAGCCATGATTAGTTTATCATCTGACCATATCCTGTGATTTCTTTATTCTGTATCAGCTAAACATGTTTTTTATCACTTACTGTGTACACGTAGGCTTTTAGCATTGACCCTTTTAAACCCATGCTCGCTTATCTTCTGGCTAACCACTGGCAGCCTTGAAACACATCACTTATTAGCAGTTCAACACATCAGCATTTCTCGTACTGTTACACAACATCAAGATAAGCCTTTACCATCATAGTAGACATTGAACGTCTAAAACCAAACTGGCTAAAACTCTGTTGTTGGCCGATGGTAGCTATAGCTAGCCACATGCTAACCTGAGTGCTAATGTTACAAATTACGTTACTAGCAGCAATAAGAGTAAATCCAGGTATAATGGCTAACACAAACATTGGCTAACACGATATCGTGCAAGTTATATCTGCCAATAAAGATCAGGCCATTCAGCAAAAATAAAGACATATTGGTATTTTAACATTCATTTGTACAGAACGTGCAGTGTTGGAGTTGTTGTAGCTTGCTAATTAGCTTATTCCATCCCCAAACACCATGCTAGATTTGAGTGTTCGTTTTGCATGGCCCGGTGCACTTAGATAGCTGTCTATCTTTGATTTTCATCATCTGCTAGCAACATGACATGGCAGAACTCTATCTACTTACCTGATTGGCCTCCATCACCGAAGTCACCAGCAGGCTGTTCCTTTCTTGACGTCAAAGCAGCAGTGTATTATTGGTATAGGAGTTTATGAAAAATGTCATTCAAATTGCGAAAATATGAGTGTATATTACTACTTTTTTTTATAAACCTCTGCATAAAGACTGTTTATATGGAATATAAATCAACCTACGTTTTTAGATTTGTGAAATATTTATTGTGCAACCTTTCCTTTAAGGCATTACTTTCGACTGGGTTATGTTAAGGATTAAGGTTTGGGATAAGGTTAATTCAATTCAGGCATGAATTCAGATTGGTTAAATTAAGTGTTACCCTTTACACTTGTGGGAATTGCAATGTTTCTTACAGAAGAAATTTGAAAAACACGTGCATATGCATGGTAGCAATTGAAAAGGAATAGTTTGGAGATTAAGGGAAATTATTAGACCAAAGGTGAGTACACAACAGTTCACCTGAAACAAGACTGAATCAAAACATTACACTGTTGATTTTATGTCCATTTTACATTTACTGTACTTTTCGCCGCATTTGTTGATAACGAAATCTGAAAATACTCTGGATACAACATGATAAGAATATTCCTTTTAAATGTGGGAAAGCTGAAACATAAGACCAAAACCTTACAAGGGTTTGAGTGAGGACTAACTGGTGTCTCCAAGTGGCCACACACCTCTCCAAAATGTGCACAATTCCTAAATAATTTCAATGCCCTTTTATGACTCAGAGATGAGTCTTCAACTATAAGGTGCTTTTTTATAGCTTTCCTGGCTGTACCACTGAGGAACTAGAGCCAACACAGTGTTTTATTTGGAACAGGACAGTGCATCCCGCCATCACATAATTACTGTTGTTGTTTACGCAATCCAAAAAACTGCCCATTAGAAATCGCATTCTGGGTCAGATGGGCATCATTTGAAAGCTTGTTGTATTGCCAACATGACTAGCTAAGTTGTAAAATAAGAACTAACAGCGTTAGGCTTTCCCAGGGAAGAGAAACAGATCATAATTTTGGTCCGCATAGAAAGGAGTCATGCGTGCATTCAGGTGCGTGTTTTCTTTACAATAGACAAACATGCTCATTCTGTTCAGAACAACCCAGGGTAACAGTACATCAAACATACTGATCATAAATGTTGACACTGTATATGACATGAGTTTTATGATATGAAAATGTGAAGTGCACATTTGGACAGGTGTTTGGCTTGGTTGTATAACATTAAAGGGATATTTGTTATAATCTACAACGCCTCATCTCACTCAGACAACAAAAAGTGTGCAAAGGTTGGGGGCAACTTGTTGTTGCGTGCGTTGTTCAAGTTCAGAACAGCTGTCAGTCAAAACCCATACAGCACTGTGAAGCGCAGTGCGTGTTTTCTTTACAATAGACAAACATACTCATTCTGTTCAGAACAACCCAGGATAACTGTACATCAAACATACTGATCATAAATGTTGATTTTCAACCTGTACAGATGTAGGATCTTAATTTGAGCCAGTTGGCTACATCATGAAAGCTTGCAGCAACAGGAAATGTGAATTATTATGTGGATTATAGTTACTGGACATTTTTGTAGGGGTTGATCCATTTTTCGTAAGGGAAAATCAAGTCTGAAATTTCAAAGTGGAAATTACAAACTATAGAAGTCTTTTTAAACCTTAAATACACTACAAGTTTTACATTTCCTGCAACAGGGTGATCAAATTATGATCCTACATCTGTACACAGTAAGATTCTAAATTAAGAAACAACTCCAAGATTAAGTTTAGCCATTAATTAAGACTGGCCTTGATAACTCACTGTGGACGGATGGTCTAACCAGCAAGCTTCTGCTCCATAGACTGTGGGTTCAATCCCAGCTTTTGCCCCTAGTGGACAGTTTTGACTGCGTCTCCCGGTGTCCTGGGGACCTGCATAAACATCCAATTTTCGACTTGAGTCTGGAGTGATCTCGCTGCCTTTTGCACAAAGCACGCCACGGACACACATCATCTCAATACCCATTTACAATATCCATTAGGAGTTACTATCTTGGTAAGGTCTCCCAATGAGAAGAGTCTCAAAGACAGTTCCTTATTTAAATAGTTTTTACAAAAAAAGCACCAGAACATCCATTCTGCAACCATCCCCTCAATACCCCAACATCATAAGGAATTTTGTATAAACTGTCATAAAAAAATTGACCATAACGTCCACGGATAAGACATCATCGCCTCAACACCTCAACACCTCAAGACCTTGACTGTCGTTGGCTGCTACAGGAAGCAGTTTAACGGTCCTGGATCATCTAATCTATCTGCTCCCTATGAGTTGCCAACCATCGGTCCTCCATCCTCCATTTATCATACCTGAACAGGCTCTAGATCAGCTGACTGCTGGGGAGGAGGAGGAGGACGGGGAGGCGGGGGAGGAGGAGGAGGAGGGGGAGGAGGTGGAGGAGGAGGAGGAGGAGGAGGAGGAGGAGGAGGAGGTGGAGGAGGAGGAGGAGGTGGTGGAGGAGGTGGAGGAGGAGGATGAGGGGGAGGGGGAGGAGGAGGAGGAGGAGGAGGAGGAGGAGGAGGTGGAGGAGGTGGAGGTGGAGGAGGAGGAGGTGGAGGGGGAGGGGGAGGGGGAAGAGGAGGAGGATGAGGTGGAGGAGGAGGTGGAGGAGGTGGAGGAGGAGGAGGTGGAGGTGGAGGTGGAGGTGGAGGTGGAGGTGGAGGTGGAGGTGGAGGTGGAGGTGGAGGAGGAGGTGGTGGAGGAGGTGGAGGAGGAAGATGAGGGGGAGGAGGCGGATGAGGGGGAGGGGGAGAAGGAAAAGAGCGGGTAGGAGGAGGAGGACAGGGAGTAAGATGGGGAGGAGGACGAGGGGTCTGATAGACTGGGAGATGGAGCAGGCGGACGGTAGGTGGGATTCAGATTGTTATTCTCTCTGCGTAGGTGGACATGCTCACCTCTGCTGCTCTGAGATGTCTCCACCTGCTGGGGTCTGGTATGTGTGTGCCCTGTGGAGGGGCCGCCATGCTAATACACAGCCACACAACTAGAGAGACTGCCTACCAACAGAAGTGTTACATTAGGAGAGGTGAAAATGAAGACAATGCTGTGAATGACTCACACACACCACATGTATGTGAAGAACAAATCCATTGTTTACTGTGGTGTATCACCTTGTAAAAGACAGGTTAGAGTTAGATGAGACCATATGTTGAGGTGTAGATGAGATGTGTTACTTGTGGTCCTCTGTAGCTCAGCTGGTAGAGCACGGCGCTTGAAACGCCAAGGTAGTGGGTTCGATCCCCGGGACCACCCATACACAAAAAAATGTATGCACGCATGACTGTAAGTCGCTTTGGATAAAAGCGTCTGCTAAATGGCATATTATTATTATTATTATTATTAGGTAGAATAGATAATAACCAATAGGTTTGCTGTCGTCTAACAGGAGAGTGGGAGGGGAAATGACAAGTCATCACCTCCCAGCAAACCAAAATTGGTTCTGTGAAGGTTCCCAGAACATTTAACATTTAACATCCTTGTCATTTATCGCCCTCCAGGTTCCCTTGGAGAGTTCATCAATGAGCTTGACGCCTTGATAAGTTCCTTTCCTGAGGATGGCTCACCCCTCACAGTTCTGGGGGACTTCAACCTCCCTACGTCTACCTTTGACTCATTTCTCTCTGCCTCCTTCTTTCCACTCCTCTCCTCTTTTGACCTCACCCTCTCACCGTCCCCCCCTACTCACAAGGCAGGCAATACACTTGACCTCATCTTTACTAGATGCTGTTCTTCTACTAATCTCACTGCAACTCCCCTCCATGTCTCCGACCACTACTTTGTATCCTTTTCTCTCTCGCTCTCCTCCAACACTACTTACTCTGCCCCTACTCAGATGGTAATGCGCCGTCGCAACCTTCGCCTTCTCTCTCCCGCTACTCTCTCCTCTTCCATCCTATCATCTCTTCCCTCTGCTCAATCCTTCTCCCTCCAATCTCCTGATTCTGCCTCCTCAATCCTCCTCTCCTCCCTTTCTGCATCCTTTGACTCTCTATGTTCCTTATCCTCCCGGCCGGCTCGGTCCTCCCCTCCAGCTCCGTGGCTTGATAACTCATTGCAAGCTCACAGAACAGGGCTCCGGGCAGCCGAGCGGAAATTGAGGAAAACTAGACTCCCTGCGGACCTGGTATCTTTTCACTCCCTCCTCTCTACATTTTCTTCATCTGTTTCTGCTGCTAAGGCCACTTTCTACCACTCTAAATTCCAAGCATCTGCCTCTAACCCTAGGAAGCTCTTTGCCACCTTCTCCTCCCTGCTGAATCCTCCTCCCCCCCCCCCCTCCTCCCTCTCTGTGGATGACTTCGTCAACCATTTTGAAAAGAGGGTTGACGACATCCAATCCTCATTTGTTAAGTCAAATGACACTGCTGGTCCTGCTCACACTGCCCTACCCTATGCTTTGACTTCTTTCTCCCCTCTCTCTCCAGATAAAATCTTGTGACTTGTGATGGCCGGCCGCCCAACAACCTGCCCGCTTGACCCTATCCCCTCCTCTCTTCTCCAGACCATCTCCGGTGACCTTCTCCCTTACCTCACCTCGCTGATCAACTCATCCTTGACCGCTGGCTATGTCCCTTCCGTCTTCAAGAGAGCGAGAGTTGCACCCCTTCTCAAAAAACCAATACTCGATCCCTCTGACTACAGACAACTACAGACCAGTATCCCTTCTTTCTTTTCTCTCCAAAACTATTGAGCGTGCCGTCTTTAGCCAACTCTCTTGCTATCTCTCTCAGAATGACCTTCTTGATCCAAACCAGTCAGGTTTCAAGACTGGTCATTCAACTGAGACTGCTCTTCTCTGTGTCACGGAGGCTCTCCGCCCTGCTAAAGCTAACTCTCTCTCCTCTGCTCTTGTCCTTCTAGACCTGTCTGCTGCCTTTGATACTGTGAACCATCAGATCCTCCTCTCCACCCTCTCTGAGCTGGGCATCTCCGGCGCGGCTCACTCTTGGATTGCGTCCTACCTGACCGGTCGCTCCTACCAAGTGGCGTGGCGAGAAGCTGTCTCCGCACCACGTGCTCTCACCACTGGTGTCCCCCAGGGCTCAGTTCTAGGCCCTCTCCTATTCTCGCTATAGACCAAGTCACTTGGCTCTGTCATATCCTCACATGGCCTCTCCTATCATTGCTACACAGACAACACATAACTAATCTTCTCCTTTCCCCCTTCTGATAACCAGGTGGCGAATCGCAACTCTGCATGTCTGGCAGACATATCAGTATGGATGACGGATCACCACCTCAAGCTGAACCTTGGCAAGACAGAGCTGCTCTTCCTCCTGGGGAAGGACTGCCCGTTCCATGATCTCGCCATCACGGTTGACAACTCCGTTGTATCCTCCTCCCAGAGTGCGAAGAGCCTTGGCGTGACCCTGGACAACACCCTGTCATTCACCGCTAACATCAAGGCGGTGACCCGATCCTGTAGGTTCATGCTCTACAACATTCGGAGAGTACGACCCTGCCTTACACAGGAAGCGGCACAGGTCGTAATCCAGGCACTTGTCATCTCCCGTCTGGATTACTGCAACTCGCTGTTGGCTGGGCTCCGTGCCTGTGCCAATTAAACCCCTACAACTCATCCAGAATGCCGCAGCCCGTCTGGTGTTCAACCTTCCCAAGTTCTCTCACGTCACCTCGCTCCTCCGCACACTCCACTGGCTTCCAGTTGAAGCTCGCATCTGCTACAAGACCATGGTGCTTGCCTACGGAGCTGTGAGGGGAACGGCACCTCCGTACCTTCAGGCTCTGATCAGTCCCTACACCCAAACGAGGGCATTGCGTTCATCCACCTCTGGCCTGCTGGCTCCCCTACCTCTGCGGAAGCACAGTTCCCGCTCAGCCCAGTCAAAACTGTTCGCTGCTCTGGCACCCCAATGGTGGAACAAGCTCCCTCACGACGCCAGGACAGCGGAGTCACTCACCACCTTCCGGAGACATTTGAAACCCCACCTCTTTAAGGAATACCTGGGATAGGATAAAGTAATCCTTCTACCCCCCCTTACCCCCCCAATATATAAAATAAATAAATAAACATTGTAAAGATGTTATCCCACTGGCTATATGGTGAATGCACCAATTTGTAAGTCGCTCTGGATAAGAGCGTCTGCTAAATGACGTAAATGTAAATGTTAGGTCGCGGCAAATGTTCTCATAACACAAAAACTGCCCAGTGATGATTATATAATGTTTGTATAAAACATTTGCCTGATGTTGCAAGAACGTTCCCAGAACACATTTAATCTGTTCTTTAAAGGTTCCGAGAATGTTTCATTAGGTTGTGGGAACAGTCTGGTGAGAAACTTGTGGGGACATCACAAAATATATATTCTCAAAACACAAAAACTGTCCAGTTCTGCGAATGATTCCACAATGTTTCTTTTAGGGTGCAAAAACCATTCACCTGATGTTACAAGAACGTTCCCAGAACACATTTCATCTGTTCTTGAAAGGTTCCCAGAATGCTTCATTAGGTTGTGGGAACAGTCTGGTGGGAAAATTGTGGAAACATCACAAAACATTGTAGAATCATCCACACAACTGGACAGTATTTATGTTTTGGGAACATATCTTTTGTGATGTCCCCACAATGTTCCCACCAGACTGTTCACACAACCTAATGAAACATTCCTATAACACAAACACACAAACTTTTGGGGAATGTTCTGTAGTGGTTGTTACAGGTGTTGTGCACAACATTTTACTGAATGTTAGGAGAACATTCCAAGGATATTTCAACTAAAAACATTTTTGATAAATATATAGATTTTATCAAAAACATTCTCTGGTATGTGTTTTCTGAATGTTTATGGGATGTTATCATCCTAATATTAGATCAAACCCTAACTAGAAATTAAAGGGAAACTTAGCTAATGTTCTGGGGAATGTTCCCGGTTTGATGGGCTGTAACTGTGGCATTCAGAAAGACAAGTACATCACTAATAAGGAAATAAAGAAACATCCTTCAGTTGATACATAGCTAATTGCCAAGGTAATTCCAAGCCACATCAGCTGAAGTGTTACCTTGAATGACAACGACTGCAGCTACCCACAATGCACCTCCAGTAGCAGCCCAGGAGATGTGCCTACTGCCTCCATCGCCTCTGTGTCTGCTGCGTGTTTATCAGATCAAAAGCCTTGTTAAAGACTTATTCACACTCCATGGTCACTTTGTTACCAACCCAATTATGCCACAGCTCAATGTTTAGTCAATCAGAAGGGAGGAAAATACTGCTGCCTGCGCTGGTCTTCTCTTCATATCTGGGACTGGCTTCATTTCATATCTTATCAGCCAGCTATATTAGTGTTCCAGAGCGGTGCAATTGCTCAATCATTTGCTCGTAATCTTTTCCCCTGATATTAAGTGGTGTGAGCATATGGTGGCATTTACAATGACAAATGTAATCCGGGTGACAACGTAACTAATTGAAAATGTGCGGTGAGTAGGCTCTACCTAGGACTCGTTAGCATATTTACTAATGCGGCCGAATGTATGATGTGGGTGTATGATTTCATTAAATAAACCCTGGCTCTGCATCATTGGCGTAAGTGCTGCTCCAAGTCTGGGCGTTCATTAAAACTAGGTTTGTCCAGGGATCTAGGGTTTAAAGGAGAACGTACAGTAAACATAGAAATGGATAAGGAAATATTATATTGGCTAACATGAGGTAATGTCTAAAGTTGTGGAGGCTGATTGTCTTTCTATTCCCAACAGTATTCCATGATGACAAGGGACAGTTTTCACCAATCAAAAACACAAAGGGAAAGACATCCATTGATCCAAGTTTCAGAGAAAACTAATTTGTTTAACCCAGATGTCCAGATGTTAAAAAATTGGGTCTGTGGGCGCCTTCGGTCTGGACCAAATCACACCACATTGAGGTATTGTTCAGGGCCGCCATGTGCTCATCACGGTGCCTGGCACACACAGCAGTACAGACAGCTGCCTAGTCGTTATTAGAGGAGAATCCAGTTATTTCTCAGACAGCTCTGAAAATGCTATCTAAATGTCACATATTAAAATGATTCTGGTCACATTCTGGACTGGCTGTCCTTTTAGAATGGGCCTGAGTCCAATATAAATTTTTCAGATGCTCAACATTCTGATGGTTACTATGAAAAGGGGATTACTAGCGTTATATACAACTATTATTAGTTATTTTCTTTTCTGCCAAGTATATTTGAGATCAACTTAATGTTTTCTCATATGTAGAGACATGATGTAACATAAATTAAGCATCTGATAGCCATTGACTTTCAGTAGTTTCATAGATGACCGTCAAATGTGACTATATACGTGCGGATTTACAATGAAAGATGACAACGAACCACATTGTCATGAGGAGGCATACCTGCATTGCAGATTAACAGGGGAAGAAGTAAATTATTGTATTGTATTATTCCGCAGCAGATGGAGGGAGATAACATATGCTGATTACACCTGCCAGATAAACCACAATCACAGAGGTGAATAAAAACAGTGTTCAGTAACGCTGAATATAAAAATGACTATAGACAGACGAAAGCAAATTCATGTTGTGAGAATTACCAGATGAATAGTCTCTGAGGGATCTCATGGTCCCCATAGCTAGGATGAAGGGTGGTAACACTAAAAATTACTTTCATTAATGAAGCCATTTATAAAATTATCATTAAAGCCTGAAGTTAAAGTTGTGTCGCTGTCAGACACTAACCTTGAGGACAACATGGGGTCTAATGAGGAACTCAGTGATGTACATATAATGTGTTTAGTTCTGATTACCTTTATACTTTTCAATATCCTGCCTCATAGAGCTCATTCAGCTCATTTCCATTTAGATAACTACCTCCAGGGTCATCCAAGTTAGGATTAAATATTGCACTTTCTCTGATGTTCTCAGACAAGTTTAAACAGTGCAGGAGTAAAGCTGATAGCGTCACATATTTTTTTTCCCACCTTTATTTAACCAGGTAAGCCAGTTGAGAACAAGTTCTCATTTACAACTGCGACCTGGCCAAGATAAAGCAAAGCAGTGCGATAAAAACGACAACAACACAGAGTTACATATGGAATAAACAAAACGTACAGTCAATAACACAACAGAAAATCTATATACAGTGTGTGCAAATGCAGTAAGTTATGGAGGTAAGGCAATAAACAGGCCATAGTGCAAAATAATTACAATTTAGTATTAACACTGGAGTGATAGATGTGCAGAAGATGATGTGCAAATAGAGATACTGGGTTGCAAATGAGCAAAATAAATAACAATATGGGGATGAGGTAGTTGGGTGGGCTAATTACAGATGGGCTGTGTACAGGTGCAGTGATCGGTAAGCTGCTCTGACAACTGACGCCTAAAGTTAGTGATGGAGATAAGAGTCTCCAGCTTCAGAGATTTTTGCAGTTCATTCCAGTCATTAGCAGGAATGGCGGCCAAAGGAGGTGTTGGCTTTGGGGATGACCAGTGAGATATACCTGCTGGAGCGCATACTACGGGTGGGTGTTGCTATGGTGACCAATGAGCTAACATAAGGCGGGGATTTGCATAGCAGTGATTTATAGATGACCTGCAGCCAGTGGGTTTGGCAACGAATATGTAGTGAGGGCCAGCCAACGAGAGCATACAGGTCACAATAGTGGGTAGTATATGGGGCTTTGGTGACAAAACGGATGGCACTGTGATATACTACATCCAATTTGCTGAGTAGAGTGTTGGAGGCTATTTTGTAAATGACATCGCCGAAGTCAAGGATCGGTAGGATAGTCAGTTTTACGAGGGCATGTTTGCCAGCATGAATTAAGGAGGCTTTGTTGCGAAATAGGAAGCCGATTCTAGATTTAACTTTAGATTGGAGATTCTTAATGTGAGTCTGGAAGGAGAGTTTACAGTCTAACCAGACACCTAGGTACTTGTAGTTGTCCACATATTCTAAGTCAGACCCGCCGAGAGTAGTGATTCTAGTCGGGCAGGCGGGTGCAAGCAGCGTTCGATTGAAGAGCATAAATTTAGTTTTACTAGCGTTTAAGAGCAGTTGGAGGCTACGGAAGGAGTGTTGTATGGCATTGAAGCTCGTTTGGAGGTTAACACAGTGTCCAATGAAGAGCCAGATGTATACAAAATGGTGTCGTCTGCGTAGAGGTGGATCTGAGAGTCACCAGCAGCAAGAGCGACATCATTGATATACACAGAGAAAAGAGTCGGCCCAAGAATTGAACCCTGTGGCACCCCCATAGAGACTGCCATAGGTCCAGACAACAGGCCCTCCGATTTTACACATTGAACTCTATCTGAGAAGTAGTTGGTGAAGTAGGCGATGACCATATTAATGGGGCAATCTGCATTTCAAACAATAACGAAGCTGTCAATGCATTCATAAGGTATCTACAAGAATCAATTGGTTTATATCATTAATTTCAAAGTTTTAAAAAATGGGTGTAGCAATCACAGATTGCCCCTTTAAACAATAAACTCAGACTCCCACCTACTAAATGTCACTGGAAATCAACAATCGAAGATTTACATTTACATTTTAGTCATTTAGCAGACGCTCTTATCCAGAGCGACTTACAGGAGCAATTAGGGTTAAGTGCCTTGCTCAAGGGCACATTAACGTCATTTAGCAGACGCTCTTAGCCAGAGCGACTCACAAATTGGTGCGTTTACCCTATAGCCAGTGGGATAACCACTTTACAATTTGGGGGGGGGGGGGGGGTTAGAAGGATTACTTTATCCTATCCCAGGTATTCCTTAAAGAGGTGGGGTTTCAAATGTCTCCGGAAGGTGGTGAGTGACTCCGCTGTCCTGGCGTCGTGAGGGAGCTTGTTCCACCATTGGGGTGCCAGAGCAGCGAACAGTTTTGCCTGGGCTGAGCGGGAACTATGCTTCCGCAGAGGAAGGGGAGCCAGCAGGCCAGAGGTGGATGAACGCAATGCCCTCGTTTGGGTGTAGGGACTGATCAGAGCCTGAAGGTACAGAGGTGCCGTTCCCCTCACTGCTCCATAGGCAAGCACCATGGTCTTGTAGCGGATGCTAGCTTCAACTGGAAGCCAGTGGAGTGTGCGGAGGAGGGGGGTGACGTGAGAGAACTTGGGAAGGTTGAACACCAGACGGGCTGCGGCATTCTGGATGAGTTGTAGGGGTTTAATGGCACAGGCAGGGAGGCCAGCCAACAGCGAGTTGCAATAGTCCAGACGGAAGATGACAAGTGCCTGGATTAGGACCTGTGCCGCTTCCTGTGTAAGGCAGGGTCGTACTCTCCGAATGTTGTAGAGCATGAACCTGCAGGATCGGGTCACCGCCTTGATGTTGGCGGAGAACGACAGGGTGTTGTCCAGGGTCACGCCTAGGCTCTTCGCACTCTGGGAGGAGGACACAGCGGAGTTGTCAACCGTGATGGCGAGATCATGGAACGGGCAGTCCTTCCCCGGGAGGAAGAGCAGCTCCGTCTTGCCAGGGTTCAGCTTGAGGTGGTGATCCGTCATCCATACAGTATGGATCCGTCATCCATACTGATATGTCTGCCAGACATGCAGAGATGCGATTCGCCACCTGGTTATCAGAAGGGGGAAAGGAGAAGATTAATTGTGTATCGTCAGCGTAGCAATGATATGAAAGGCCATGTGAGGATATGACAGAGCCAAGTGACTTGGTGTATAGGGAGAAAAGGAGAGGGCCTAGAACTGAGCCCTGGGGGACACCAGTGGTGAGAGCACGTGGTGCGGAGACAGCTTCTCGCCACGCCACTTGGTAGGAGCGACCGGTCAGGTAGGACGCAATCCAGGAGTGAGCCGCGCCGGAAATGCCCAGCTCGGAGAGGGTGGAGAGGAGGATCTGATGGTTCACAGTATCAAAGGCAGCAGACAGGTCTAGAAGGACAAGAGCAGAGGAGAGAGAGTTAGCTTTAGCAGTGCGGAGAGTCTCCGTGACACAGAGAAGAGCAGTCTCAGTTGAATGACCAGTCCTGAAACCTGATTGGTTTGGATCAAGAAGGTCATTCTGAGAGAGATAGCAAGAGAGTTGGCTAAAGACGGCACGCTCAATAGTTTTGGAAAGAAAAGAAAGAAGGGATACTGGTCTGTAGTTGTTGACATCAGTGGGGTCGAGTGTTGGTTTTTTGAGAAGGGGAGCAACTCTCGCTCTCTTGAAGACGGAAGGGACATGGCCAGCGGTCAAGGATGAGTTGATCAGCGAGGTGAGGTAGGGGAGAAGGTCACCGGAGATGGTCTGGAGAAGGGAGGAGGGGATGGGGTCAAGCGGGCAGGTTGTTGGGCGGCCTGCAGTCACAAGTCGCAGGATTTTATCTGGAGAGAGAGGGGAGAAAGAAGTCAAAGCATAGGGTAGGGCAGTGTGAGCAGGACCAGCAGTGTCATTAGACTTAACAAACGAGGATCGGATGTCGTCAACCTTCTTTTCAAAGTGGTTGACGAAGTCATCCACAGAGAGAGAGGGGGGGGGGGGGGGGGGGGGGGGGGAGGATTCAGGAGGGAGGAAAATGTGGCAAAGAGCTTCCTAGGGTTAGAGGCAGATGCTTGGAATTTAGAGTGGGAGAAGGTGGCTTTAGCAGCAGAAACAGATGAAGAAAATGTAGAGAGGAGGGAGTGAAAAGATGCCAGGTCGGCAGGGAGTTTAGTTTTCTTCCATTTCCGCTCCGCTGCCCGGAGCTCTGTTCTGTGAGCTCGCAATGAGTCATCAAGCCACGGAGCTGGAGGGGAGGACCGAGCCGGTCGGGAGGATAGGGGACACAGAGAGTCAAAGGATGCAGAAAGGGAGGAGAGGAGGGTTGAGGAGGCAGAATCAGGAGATTGGAGGGAGAAGGATTGAGCAGAGGGAAGAGATGATAGGATGGAAGAGGAGAGAGTAGTGGGAGAGAGAGAGCGAAGGTTGCGGCGGCGCATTACCATCTGTGTAGGGGCAGAGTGAGTAGTGTGGGAGGAGAGCGAGAGAGAAAAGGAAACAAAGTAGTGGTCGGAGACATGGAGGGGAGTTGCAGTGAGATTAGTAGAGGAGCAGCATCTAGTGAAGATGAGGTCAAGCGTATTGCCTGCCTTGTGAGTAGGGGGGGACGGTGAGAGGGTGAGGTCAAAAGAGGAGAGGAGTGGAAAGAAGGAGGCAGAGAGAAATGAGTCAAATGTGGACATAGGGAGGTTGAAATCCCCCAAAACTGTGAGGGGTGAGCCATCCTCAGGGAAGGAACTTATCAAGGCGTCGAGCTCATTGATGAACTCTCCAAGGGAACCTGGAGGGCGATAGATGACAAGGATATTAAGCTTAAATGGGCTAGTGACTGTGACAGCATGGAATTCAAATGAGGAGATAGACAGATGGGTTAGGGGAAAAATTGAGAATGTCCACTTGGGAGAAATGAGGATTCCTGTACCACCACCCCTCTGACCAGATGCTCTCGGGGTATGCGAGAACACATGGTCAGACGAGGAGAGAGCAGTAGGAGTAGCAGTGTTTTCAGTGGTGATCCATGTTTCCGTCAGCGCCAGGAAGTCGAGGGACTGGAGGTTGGCATAGGCTGGGATGAAGTCAGCTTTGTTGGCAGCAGAACGGCAGTTCCAGAGGCTGCCTGCGACCTGGAACTCCACGTGGGTGGTGCGTGCAGGGACCACCAGGTTAGAGAGGCAGCAGCCACGCGGTGTGGTGCGTTTGTGTAGCCTGTGCAGAGAGGAGAGAACAGGGATAGGCAGAGGCATAGTTGACAGGCTGTAGCAAATGGCTACAAAAATGCAGAGGAGATCGGAATGAAATGAGCTAAGCATCTGGGAGCGGAGAGAGCAGGGCCTCCCTCACCAAAAACTTCTACCTCAGAAACTAAAATTGTTTCACTGAACCACCCGAACAAAAACTCTCCCAACTTCCACCTTTAGAAATCAGAATTGTTGTGAACCACAGCGGTTCAATGTTTAAAGGAATAGACTCAACCCACTTTATTCAACTATGACACCATAGCTAACTAGCAAGCTAGCATCCAATAACAATAACACACCGTATAGCACCAACCCTTGGTCACAACAAACCACCAATAGTGTGATAACACACTAAACAGATCATTCGTGTCTGTGTCAAGTTCCTTTCATGACGCAGCAATGATTAGACGTTGGCTAGCTAGGACAAGTATATTGTATTTAGCTACTACCGTACAGCTAGCTGGTCGTGTTTGGTAGCTAGCAATGGCCACTGTGTTGACTTTGTTTGAAGAACGGCTAGCTAGCTAGCTTCGTGCTACACCCGGCACACAATGGCTATTGTGTTGACTCTGACTCTGTTCGAAAAAACGGCTAGGTAGCTCGCTTCGTGCTACAGCCGGCACTGCCAAGACACAGTAACTACCCACAACAACCCACGATGCCTAGCTATGACGCCGTAGCTAACTTGCAAGCTAGCATCCATTAACACACAATTTAGCATCAATACTTGGTTACAACAAACTGCCAAGAGTGTGTTAGCACACTAAACAGATAATTCAAGTCCGTGTCTAGTTCCTTTCGTAACGCATAACGCAGCAAAAATTAAACGATGGCTAGGACTACATTAACATTGGAAACAGCTCTCCAGCGTTGCTAATCGATACCAGTAGCTACCCGCTAGCTAGCTAGCCTCGTGCTTCGATACTAACCTACAATTACCTACGGAAAGCTACAATAACATCAATACTAACCTATAATAAATACAATACCTAACTACAGCTAACTACCTACCTACGATCTAATACATGGTTAAGCTTTACTCAACACCATATGAGAAGCTTACCTCCTGCTTACCTCCAGCTAGAGAAAAACACGACCTCTCCCTGGACGACGCTGGACGATGATGTGAGAGTCAACTTTAGACTTCACAGTGAGGTTCATGTTTATGTCACTGTGTATACCTGAGTTATGAACATGGCCTCCTGTAGCTCAGTTGGTAGAGCATTGCGCTTGCAACGCCAGGGTTGTGGGTTCGATTCCCATGGGGGGGGGGGGCAGTATGAAAAATGTATGCACTCACTAACTGTAAGTCACTCTGGATAAGAGCATCTGCTAAATGTAAATGTAGCTTCAGAAACGTTTGCATGCACGGAATCCTTCTGAGGATGTGATGTTCCATTTTCCACACAGCAGCAGTAGGCTGAATACAGAAAACACATTATTAAATAAAGATCACTCTATTTTATTTATTTATTTTATTTATTTATACTCTTCTGTAGCTAGGGCTGTTGGTGATTCAGCATTATCCTGTAGCATGGCTATGGGTGAGGATGCTGAGCAATCTATGTATGTACAAAAACAGATATACAGTGCCTTCGGAAAGAATTCAGATCCCTTGACGTTTTTCCACATTTTGTTATGATATATCCTTATTCTAAAATTGATTAAATTGTTTTTTTTCCTCATCAATCTACACACAATACCACATATTGACAAAGTAAAAACAGGTTTGTAGAATGCATTTTTTGCTAATTTATTAAAAATAAAACACTGAAACATCACCAAAAAAATAAAAGTATTCAGACCCTTTACTCAGTACTTTGTTGAAGCACCTTTGACAGCGATTACAGCCTTGAGTCTTCTTGGGTATGACGCTACATGCTTGGCACACCTGTATTTGGGGAGTTTCTCCCATTTTCTCTGCAGATCCTCTCAAGCTCTGTCAGGTTGGATGGGGTGCGTTGCTGCACAGCTATTTTCAGGTCTCTCCAGAGATGTTCGATCGGGTTCAAGTCTGGGCTCTGGCTGGGCCATTCAAGGAGATTCAGAGACTTGTCCCGAAGCCACTCCTGCATTGTCTTGGCTGTGTGCTTAGGGTCGTTGTCCTGTTGGAAGGTGAACCTTCGCCCCAGTCTGAGATCCTGAGCAGGTTTTTAATCAAGGATCTCTCTTATCTTTGCCTCGATCCTGACTAGTCTCCAAGTCCCTGCCGCTGAAAAAACATCCCCACAGCATGATGCTGCCACCACCATGCTTCACCGTAGGGATGGTGCCAGGTTTCCTCCAGACGTGACGCTTGGCATTCAGGCCAAAGAGTTCGAACTTGGTTTCATCAGACCAGAGAATCTTGTTTCTCATAGTCTGAGAGTCTTTGGGTGACTTTTGGCAACCTCCAAGCGGGCTGTCATGTGTCTTTTACTAAGGAGTGGCTTCCATCTGGCCACTCTACCATACAGGCCTGATTGGTGGAGTACTGCAGAGATGGTTGTCCTTCTGGAAGGTTCTCCCATCTCCACAGAGGAACTCTAGAGCTCTGTCAGAGTGACCATCAGGTTCTTGGTCACCTCCCTGACCAAGGCCCTTCTCCCACGATTGTTCAGTTTGGCCGGGCGGCCAGCTCTAGGAAGAGTCTTGGTGGTTCGAAACTTCTTATCCAGAGCGACTTACAGTTAGTGAGTGCATACATTTTCCTACTAGCCCCCCATGGGAAACGAACCCACAACCCTGGCGTTGCAAGCGCCATGCTCTACCAACTGAGCTACACGGGGCCTCAACCTCATGGCTTGGTTTTGCTCTGACATGCACTGTCAACTGTGGGACCTCATATAGACAGGTGTCTGCCTTTCCAAATCATGTCCATTCAATTGAATTTACCACAGGTGGACTCCAATCAAGTTGTAGAAACATCTCAAGGACGATCAATGGAAACAGGATGCACCTGAGCTCAATTGCGAGTCTCAAGCAAAAGGTCTGAATACTTATGTAAATACGTTTTTTAATACATTTGCAAAAATGTCTAGAAACCTGTTTTCGCTTTGACATTACGGGGTATTGTGTGTAGATTGATGAGTATTTTATTTTTTTACATCCATTTTAGAATAAGGCTGTAACGTAACAAAATGTGGAAAAAGTCAAGGGGTCTGAATACTTTTCGAAGGCACTGTATATGATGATACTACTTCGTAAGTAAATACGAGCCTGCCAGTGGCAACCCATCATTCAGGGGCACCTGTGGGTCTAAAGGGCAATTCTCATATTTGGGCCTGTAAAGCCCTGCTGCACCTGGCAGGTCTAAAGGGCAACTCTCATGTCTGTGGCGCTGTAATTAAACACAGAGAACAGACTGGTAGAGTTCATTCACCAGCAGACTTCAGGGCCCAGCAGCAGTCAGCAACATCTGCATCTCTATCGTTAGAAACGATGGAAACGTCTTATTCATTAGTTTGCTGCTAAATCAGGGTCACACAGAGTGTTACTTGGTATTCTTAAACAACTACTTTGAAACATAAGTAGACACCTCACACACATGGTTATGGGCTTTAAAAAAAAGAAGACACTTGTACCATGTCAGATATAGAGTTGAATTGTATTACGTTTAGATTTTGCATCCCAATTTTACACTTTATATACATCACAGAATACTGAAATATGACAAAATCGTTTGACATAGAAACACCGGATATTTGTAATATTTTAAAATAATTTATAATAATGTTTATTAATTATGAAATTATGAAAAATATGAATGACATTCCACCGTTGAGCCACTATGTCATTTGACTGCAGGAAAGGGCTACGTAAATATAATGTGCATCGAATACAATGTTGACTTCTGGAAACATAGTTCTATAAATAAGCAGCCATCTGCAGAGAGACAGAGGAAAAGGAGAGAGAGAGAGAGAGAGAGAGAGAGACAGAGGGAAAAGGAGAGAGAGAGAGAGAGAGAGAGAGAGAGAGAGAGAGAGAGAGAGAGAGAGAGAGAGAGAGAGAGAGAGAGAGAGAGAAAGAGAGAGAGAGAGAGAGAGAGAGAGAGAGAGAGAGAGAGAGAGAGAGAGAGAGAGGAGAGAGAGAGAGAGAGAGAGAGAGAGAGAGAGACAGAGGGGAAAAGGAGAGAGAGAGAGAGAGAGAGAGAAGAGAGAGAGAGAGAGAGAGAGAGAGAGAGAGAGAGAGAGAGAGAGAGAGAGAGAGAGAGAGGAGAAGAGAGAAGAGAGAGAGAAAGAGAGAGAGAGAGAGAGAGAGAGAAGATACAGAGAGAGAGAGAGAGAGAGAGATACAGACAGGCGTCAGCAAAGAGTTGTAAACGTCAGTGGAGCGAGCTTAACAACAGTAGAACCGTCTCTATGGTGTCTACCGTTTCACGTACATTCCGGAAGTCTCCCTCTGCGTCAATTCTGAAGGTCAGCGGTGACATCAGAGCCATCGGAGGAAGGCATTTAGCCATCCTCCGTCACAGACTGGATTAAAATTGGACAGAAAACCTGATTTAAATGACAGATACTGTAGAAGCAGGAACAATGGCTTTATATGTGCTGGCAAGCATAGAGGATTTGAAAGGACATCAGGGCTGTCTGTCAAGAAAGGTTTCCTTCCCTTTGGAAAGTCCTGCCGGATGTTAGCTGCTGACTGAATGGTCAGCAGCTCTTTAGAAATAAGAATGGTTTGTCCGTCTGTTCTATATCCTGCTACATACAGCACTATGGATACATATTTCTGTTTTGTGCTTTTAAATAGATAGTTATCACTTAAAGTAAAGGTAAGTTGATGTTATACTCACAATTTACAAATCCTTACTACAACATCAACAAATATCAGGTACATAGTATTACATATTACTTAATTGTTTTGCTCTTTGAAATAATTCTGAATTAATCCTGAAATTGCTCTGATACTGTATTAGCAACAACAACAACAACAAAAATAACATCAACAAACCAGAAAAGTCATACATAGTGTGTGGAAGTGTTTTTCTGTGTGGCTACAATAGGCTCTATGTGACTGGCCTCCCATGGAGCATGGTGTCTGGGTGCAGGAGGCATGACGAGTCCTGCCACCACCACAGAGACGGGATATACTGCACTTCAAAAACCACAGCACCACATTAGATCAACATTACTGCCCATATGGTGGAGCACTCTCAACACGCATTTCATAAACCTGAGGATAATTGGACCGCATTCCCCAATATGCTGCTATTGAGAAATACATGTTGAAATTTACTTCCTCTCATTTGCACTCATAGCAAATCACCCCCAAGCTGTTTTGTAGCACAAATTAAGCACTGCAAGTGCATATGAAGAGGTAATTTATGGTACTCATGCTAAGTACTTAGCACTTTGGATACATTGGGCACTTTTCGCACTTTGAGATTCTTTCTGTTGTGACCTGCGCTGTCCTCAGTTCAGTGGAACAGGGCGAGGCCTCTACACGTCCATTATGACGTCATCGTGAGTAGCCTGAATATCAGTCTGTGCTGTGGACAGATGGACGGAAGTCACTGACTCAATGTTCTGTAGCCAGGGGAAAATGGGAGCTTTTGGCAGGAGGGCCATCGTTGCTGCTCAATTTCCACAGCAGACAAGTGGCGAGGTCACACAGGCCTTTCCAACCGCCAGACATAATTTCTCCTGCTCTAAATGAGAGGCAAAAAAACTACGCCTCCACCCCGACTCAATGCCTCTCCACCCTGCCTCTTTGTTGAAAAATAATCAAAATGATTAATGCTGGGAATAGAACTGCCGAGTAGGCTACCAGCCCCGCTTGATAACCTTCCTCGAATGTATCTCCGGCCCAATTGCCTCGTAATAATACTACGTAGCATTTTCAATGACATTTCTGACAACGAGGAGTCCTTCTGCATTTTGAGGAGAGACGGTCATTTACTTGCATTTAGACAAAAGAGCAGAGATCCAGGTCTTTTGTTCTCTTGAGTGGAAATGAATGTTCTATCTTCAGTGGGTGCGATACAATACAATCAAGTTGCTGATATTATGCCTCTTTGTGAAGTGTTTTCTTCTACATCATGCAGAATCAATGGGATACTTTTTTATTTGTTCCATTGAATGCAGTCAAGAAAATATGGCATAGTGTAGTTCCTAGGTGCAGAAATGATCGTCACACCTCCGTCACCACAGGAGGAGCACACCCCAGGGTCAGACCTGCTCCATTCACCTCAGACAAACCAGCAGTCACCTGTCAATCAACCAACCATACAACCCAACACTGCCTCCCACCAGCCCCTGCCCTGCCTCCCACCAGCCCCAGTCTGCCTCCCACCAGCCCCAGCCCTGCCTCCCACCAGCCCCAGCCCTGCCTCCCACCAGCCCCTGCCCTGCCTCCCACCAGCCCCTGCCCTGCCTCCCACCAGCCCCAGCCTGCCTCCCACCAGCCCCAGTCTGCCTTCCACCAGCCCCAGCCTGCCTCCCACCAGCTTCTCCTACCTGAATATAATAGTTGATCCCAGATCCCCTGTCTGTCTAGCTGTGATGGGACATGGTCAGATCCCCAGGAAGCCACTCTCACAGAGCCCGATGACTATATGTTTGTGACCCAATACACACAACAGTCTAGCACGTGCTGATCAATGTCTATGTGACCAGAAAGGTGCATATGTTCATATTTATTTGGTGAGCATACACAGCCATATGGCATAGCCAGATCAGGGCCTGACATAAGGACAAGTATGCTATTCTGTTCTTCTGAAATAGACTACCTTTTCTTCATATCATGTTCCTTTAGATCTGTCTAAAATAAATAATGGATTTATTGTGATGTTGTAGGCTATATTACATAGACTTTTAAAAATGTAGATCTTCCAAAGGTCTGCATCAGTGGCTTGTAGGCTATGCGTGGAAGCCAGGAGATGCTAAATGTGTTTATGTTAATTAACGGTCAATTACCGTGAGACCGGCAGTTATTTGCTTGACAATCACCGGCTGACAAAATGTCATGACCGCCACAGCCCTAGTGAGCATACACAGTGTGTGGGATTCCATTGTACCAGTTTACATCAATTAATTAATCTCCAATGCACCTGTCACCTACAATGTGACTTAATTTACTAATTTAGACAACAAACTACACCACAACACATTTCCAGTAAGTGGAGGTGAGAGGGGAACTGGCTGTAACGGGGCACGTTTCGTGAACAGCCTGCATTGCAGGAACTCCAGAGACAGCTAGGCCCCTGATGCACATTATTTCATTACACAACAGTGTTAATTTTAGCAGCTATTTTAGTTTTAGTCTTAGTTTTAGTTTTAAAATACCTTTAGTCTTAGTCACATTTTAGTCATTTAATCCTTCGTTAGTTTGAGTTATTATCAATCGACTAAAACACAGAACAAATTTCAGTCACATAATAGTCAGTGCATTACATTTTTTGTCATTTAGCAGAAGCTCTTATCCAGAGAGACTTACAGTTAGTGCATACATTTTCTTCTTTTTTTTTCAGGCTACCTCTAACTTCCATCCTCAGATAGCGTTGTCCAACTATGCCTAATATCCCCTCAAATACCTTAGCTAGCAACATTGATATTGTAGCAGATTGTAACTAATGCCAGACATAATTAACCATAAACATTACACATCATTTAGCAGACGCTCTTATCCAGAGCGACTTACAGTTAGTGAGTGCATACATTTTCATACTGGCCCCCTGTGGGAAACGAACTCACAACCCTGGCGTTGCAAGCGCCATGCTCTACCAACTGAGCTACAGGGGACTACAGTGCCTTGCAAAAGTATTTATCCCCCTTGGCGTTTTTCCTATTTTGTTGCATTACAACCTGTAATTATAATGGATTTTTATTTGGATTTCATGTAATGGACATACACAAAATACTCCAAATTAAATAAAAAACGGAAAAGTGGTGCGTGCATATGTATTCACCCCCTTTGCTATGAAGCCCTTAAAGAAGATCTGGTGCAACCAATTACCTTCAGAAGTCACATAATTAGTTAAATAAAGTCCACCTGTGTGCAATCTAAGTGTCACATGATCTGTCACATGATCTCAGTATATATACACCTGTTCTGAAAGGCCCCAGAGTCTGCAACACCACTAAGCAAGGGGCACCACCAAGCAAGCGGCACCATGAAGACCAAGGAGCTCTCCAAACAGGTCAGGGACAAAGTTGTGGAGAAGTACAGATCAGGGTTGGGTTATAAAAAAATATCCGAAACTGAACATCCCACGGAGCACCATTAAATCCATTATTAAAAAATTTAACAAATATTGCAACACAACAAACCTGCCAAGAGAGGGCCGCCCACCAAAACTCATGGACCAGGCAAGGAGGGCATTAATCAGTGAGGCAACAAAGAGACCAAAGATAACCTTGAAGGAGCTGCAAAGCTCCACAGCAGAGATTGGCGTATCTGTCCATAGGACCACTTTAAGCCGTACACTCCACAGAGCTGGGCTTTACGGAAGAGTGGCCAGAAAAAAAGCCATTGCTTGAAGAAAAAAATAAGCATAACACGTTTGGTGTTTGCCAAAAGCCATGTGGGATACATGTGGGAAACTCATCCTGGATAAGTGAGAGTGTTGGGAGTGTCTCTGCCCCTCTTTCAGACAAGCAAATTCTCTCCAGCTCAACTGGAGGAGAACCTAAGGACATCCAACTCATCTCCAGTCCACAAAAACTAAATCAGGAAGCACCAGTGACTCGGTTAATAAAAAAGTGGTCAGATGACGCAGATGCTAAGCTACAGGACTGTTTTGCTAGCACAGACTGGAACATGTTCCGGGATTCTTCAGATAGCATTGAAGAGTACTCCACATCAGTCACTGGCTTCATCAATAAGTGCATCGATGATGTGGTCCCCACAGTGACCATGGATTACAGGAAACATCCGCACTGAGCTAAAGGGTAGAGCTGCCGCTTTCAAGGAGCGGGACTCTAACCCGGACGCTTATAAGAAATCCCGCTATGCCCTCCGATGAACCATCGAACAGGCAAAGAGTCAATACAGGACTAAGATTGAATCGTACTACACCGGCTCTGACGCTCGTCGGATGTGGCAGGGCTTGAAAACTATTACAGACTACAAAGGGAAGCACAGCCGCGAGCTGCCCAGTGACACAAGACTTCCAGACGAGCTAAATCACTTCTATGCTCGCTTCGAGGCAAGCAACACTGAAGCGTGCATGAGAGCACCAGCTGTTCCGGTTAACTATGTGATCACGCTCAACGTAGCCAAAGTGAGTAAGATTTTTATGCAGGTCAACATTCACAAGGCCGCAGGGCCAGACGGATTACCAGGACGTGTACTCCGAGCATGTGCTGACCAACTGGCAAGTGTCTTCACTGACATTTTCAACATGTCCCTGACTGAGTCTGTAATACCAACATGTTTCAAGCAGACCACCATAGTCCCCGTGCCCAAGGACACTAAGATAACCTGCCTAAATGACTACCGACCCGTAGCACTGACGTCTGTAGCCATGAAGTGCTTTGAAAGGCTTGTCATGGCTCACATCAACACCATTATCCCAGAAACCCTAGACCCACTCCAATTTGCATACCGCCCCAACAGATCCACAGATGATGCAATCTGTATTGCACTCCACACTGCCCTTTTGCACCTGGACAAGAGGAACACCTACGTGAGAATGCTATTCATTGACTACAGCTCAGCATTCAACACCATAGTGCCCTCAAAGCTCATCACTAAGCTAAGGATCCTAGGACTAAACACCTCCTTCTGCAACTGGATCCTGGACTTCCTGACGGGCCGCCACCAGGTGGTAAGGGTAGGTAACAACACATCTGCCACACTGATCCTCAACACGGGGGCTCCTCAGGGGTGCGTGCTCAGTCCCCTCCTGTACTCCCTGTTAACCAATGACTGCACGGCCAGGCACGACTCCAACACCATCATTAAGTTTGCCGACGACACAACAGTGGTAGGCCAACGATGAGACAGCCTATAAGGAGGAGGTCAGAGACCTGGCCATGTGGTGCCAGGATAACAACCTCTCCCTCAATGTGACCAAGACAAAGGAGATGATTGTGGACTACATGAAAAAAAAGAGGACTGAGCAAGCCCCCATTCTCATCGACGGGGCTGTAGTGGAACAGGTTGAGAGCTTCAAGTTCCTTGGTGTCCACATCACCAACGAACTATCATGGTCCAAACACACCAAGACAGTCGTGAAGACGGCACGACAAAGCCTATTCCCCCTCAGGAGACTGAAAAGATTTGGCATGGGTCCTCAGATCCTCAACAAATTCTACAGCTGCACCATCGAGAGCATTCTGACTGGTTGCATCACCGCCTATTATGGCAACTGCTTGGCCTCTGACCGCAAGGCACTACAGAGAGTAGTGCGTACGGCCCAGTACATCACTGGGGCTAAGCTTCCTGCCATCCAGGACCTCTATACCAGGCGGTGTCAGAGGAAGGCCCTCAAAATTGTCAAAGACTCCAGCCACCCTAGTCATAAACTGTTCTCTCTGCTACCGCACGGCAAGCGGTACCGGAGTGCCAAGTCTAGGTCCAAAAGACTTCTCAACAGCTTCTACCCCCAAGCCATAAGACTCCTGAACAGCTAATCATGGCTACCCGGACTATTTGCACTGCCCCCCCACCCCCACCCCCCACCCCATATTTTTACGCTGCTGCTACTCTTTTAATTATTTATGCATATTCACTTTAACTCTACCCACATGTACATATTACTTCAACTACCTCAACTAGCCGGTGCCCCCGCACATTGACTCTGCACCGGTACCCCCCTGTATATATAGCCTCCCTACTGTTATTTTATTTTACTTCTGCTCTTTTTTTCTCCACACTTTTTTGTTGTTGTTTTATTTTACTTTTTTATTAAAAATAAATGCACTGTTGGTTAAGGGCTATAAGTAAGCATTTCACTGTAATGTCTGCACCTGTTGTATTCGGCGCATGTGGCCAATAACATTTGATTTGATTTGATTTGAACAACAGGCATCCCCCATCTGCATAAAGTTCCACCGGCTACGGGGCAACTCTCTTTCTCACACAGTTCTGCTGAGGCAAAAACATTCCATACTGCTGGCCTACTCTCCAGTTCCTCTATGCAAATAAACAGGGATAAATATCTCTGGTGTCTGCTGCTGGCCTACATAAGATAACTGTCAAAGACAGCCTCCAGAAGTGAGCCAGTCCTATTTCCTGCAAACAGAATCAGTAAATGTTTCTCCTGATGTTTTTCTTGCAGAACAGTTCAATGACAGCAAAGGCCTTCGCTTTGGAATAACAACTCTGGAGTTCTGGTGCCTGGAGAGGAGGAGGAGGAGAGGAGGGGAGGAGAGGAGGTGAGGAGGAGAGAAGGAGAGGAGCGGAGAGGAGAGGAGGAGAGGAGAGGAGTTGAGAGAAGAGGAGAGAAGAGCACAGGTGGAGAGGAGAGAAGAGGAGAGAAGAGCACAGGAGGAGAGAAGAGGAGAGAAGAGCACAGGAGGAGAGGAGAGAAGGAGAGGGAAGGAGATGAGAGGAGGGAAGAGGTGGGGGAAAAGGGAGAGTAGTAAGAGGAGAGGATATGAAGGAAGGGGAGAGAGAAGAGGAGAGAAGAGGAGAGGAGAGGAGAGAGAGAGGAGAGGAGAGGAGAGGAGAGGAGAGGAGAGGAGAGGAGAGGAGAGGAGAGGAGAGGAGAGGAGAGGAGAGGAGAGGAGAGGAGAGGAGAGGAGAGGGAGAGGAGAGGAGAGGAGGAGTCAAACAGACTAAATGTGCTGCTCTACTCAATGAGAACAGTGAGTTCCTCCCCACTGGACAGGCCTGTAGAGTAGAGCGTCCTGATGTTTAATAATACCTCCACATTTCTCCTCTGTAGAGAAGAGAGAAACAGAAGAGTGTGCAGGCCTATTCATCATGGGCATCAGGTGGGGGAAGCATGGTCATCTGTATCTGTCTGGGAGATAGCAGTCAGAGAGGAGTCGCTCGGTGGGTGCAGACAGATGTGAGCAGGAGGAACAGGTGCTTGATCTATTGCCACATATGTTGGACAGTGAGAAGACGCTGCAGATGAATGTGTTCCAGAGGACTCTAACTCCTGTGACTGCCGAGAGCAATCTGTCCACAGACAGCATCTCCAACAGCACTGACTGACAAGAGACTTCACTCCCTCTGGGAGGAGGATGGAGGATAGACGAGGCTGAGGAGTCCACTGTGTGAGGAGGATAGACGAGGCTGAGGAGTCCACTGTGGATCAGTGGATTTTTCATTCACTCCTGTTGTTTCCATTTGATGATGATGTGTGTAGGTCTATTTTTGGCTTGATCAAAACAATCAATGTAGAGACAAATGTTAACAACATTATTTCATCCAAAAGCTCCTATTTCCTACACTTTGCTAGCTAGAACTTAAAATGCAAACAAAACAACTATGAGTGAGATACAACTGCTAACACACAAAAGACTACCCTGAAAGTGTTGACTTTTCACAGGCTCAACTCCACCCCCAAAATAAATAAATGTTTAGCAAAGTTAAAAAAAAAGTACTATCTTAGACCAATCGCCAGCTAGTTGGTCTGGTTTCTGTCCAGAACACCACTCTTACCAATCTGCTTTGCATTACATTACATGACTTGTTGTATAGCAATGTGTTGGGGTATGTATTCAACACATGCAGAAAGAAAACAATGATTGCACTGAGCATAAAAAGCAGCAGTTGTTTTGAAATGTTTCTACTGGCTACTCCCTTGAGGGTCCATTTGATTTGTTGTGGTACTGAAATCCTTTAAAATAGCATGATATGTGGACCCTGGTGTGCAATTCCACACGGGTCTGATTGTATTTTTGCGATTGTTTGTTTGGATGTGGTATATATCATATTATATAGTAGATGTCTTAGTGTGTAAGGAGAACTGGCAGTGCAACATACAGTACAACAGAGTTAATCATCATAGAAAAATATCCCACAACTGACTGAACACAAAGATATGTAAATAAGATAGGGAATAATTAGTGATGGGAGAAAACAATCTAATCAGTTACATGTGTATCTATGATATGTATGACAGTATATCGTTTCGTATCGTTTTGACAATATCACAATATTATTTTTTGCGCTAGATGGCTGTACCTGAACCAAAATCGAGTTTTTTCCTTCATGGCTTGTTCTCCATCTTCTTTTTAAATAGGAAGTCAATTTGTTTTCAGCACTTTTATTTCCATGACTGATCAAAACTCATTTTCTCATGCTCTCTCTCATCTCTCTGCAGCAGACATATGGTGAGAAATATGTTTGGAACATCAAATCGCAATAAAATCACAGTATTGTATCTGCACCTAAGTATCATGATAGCATCGTATCATGAGGTCCGTGGCAATTCGCAGCTCTAGAAATAATGTAGTCTATTTCAGGATCTGATAAACAGACCATGGCTGAAATAGAGGCTCTGGAGGTATTTCTTCCCAAAGGAGATGGGAGGAA
>NW_028165514.1:0-1000 GCF_964263955.1 Coregonus lavaretus | reverse complement strand
TCTGTATCTTAGCTTTCACAGAATTACGCTATGGCTTGACAATTTAATTACGCCATGTGGTGCCCTATCTTAGCTGTCCATCAAACTCCTCAAAAGTGAAACTAAAACTTAATTTTAATCATTAATTACAAATGGTTAAGGTTAGGGTTAACGTTAAACGTACGTTTAGGCATACATTCCGAATGGTTAAGGTTAGGGTTAGGGTTTGGTAAAGGCTTAAAACAAAAACGAGAGTCTAGCGCTGCGATTGAACACACGACCTTCGGAGCCGGAGTCTGCGACTTAAACTAGTCCTGAGTGGCGCAGTGGTCTAAGGCACTGCATCGCAGTGCTAACTGTGCTACTAGAGATCCTGGTTCGAATCCAGGCTCTGTCGCAGCCGGCCGCGACCGGGAGACTCATGGGCGGCGCACAATTGGCCCAGGGTAGGGGAGGGAATGGCCGGCAGGGATGTAGCTCAGTTGATAGAGCATGGCGTTTGCAACGCCAGGGTTGTGGGTTCGTTTCCCATGGGGGGCCAGTATAAAAAAAAAAAAAAATATGTATTCACTAACTGTAAGTCGCTCTGGATAAGAGCGTCTGCTAAATGACTAAAATGTAGGTAGTAGGCGCTCACGTTGCCCCTAGTGGACGCTATAGCTTCCACATTTTGCCAGTTTCCTTAGGAAAATGGGCTGTGGTAGAGATATGGTGCCATGCTTTCATCACCCAGCCACTCTGTCTCCCTCTTTCCCTCTCTCTTTCTCTCTTTCTACCTCACACACTCTCTCTCTCTCTCTCTCTCTCTCTCTCTCTCTCTCTCTCTCTCTCTCTCTCTCTCTATCTCTCTCTCTCTCTCTCTCTCTCTCTCTCTCTCTCTCTCTCTCTCTCTCTCTCGCTCTCTCTCTCTCTATCTCTCTCTCTCTCTCTCTACCTCCTTCGCTCTCTCTCTACCTCACTCTCTCTATCTCTCTCTCTCTCTCGTACTCTCTCTCTCGACCTCCCTCACTCTCTCTCTCTC
>NW_028165515.1:0-15933 GCF_964263955.1 Coregonus lavaretus | reverse complement strand
AAACTAAATAGATAATCATACAAACTAACTAGAGAATCATACAAACTAACTTGAGAATCATAGAAACTAACTTGAGAATCATACAAACTAACTAGAGAATCATACAAACTAACTAGGGAATCATACAAACTAACTAGATAATCATACAAACTAACTAGATAATCATACAAACTAACTAGAGAATCATACAAACTAACTAGAGAATCATACAAACTAACAAGAGAATCATACAAACTAACTAGATAATCATACAAACTAACTAGATAATCATACAAACTAACTAGGGAGTCATACAAACTAACTAGAGAATCATACAAACTAACATTGATGTGCTGCAAAGGAATAATTCAGTCATGTAGTTCTCAGCATATAGGCCTATGTTATTACCAGCCTGGTCACTACAAATAGCCTTTGATTGAGGATGTCGATATATAGCTTTATCGGTGCTCACAAAACAAACAAAAAAATGGCACAGCACTCAGTGTGAACTCATGAGGCTCGGAGCCGGAGCGCGCTGCCTCTGCAGTTTAAAATGCTCTAGCAAGCCAGAGTACTTGATGATCCTTCATGGAAACAGCGGGTTATTTTTAATTATTTTGTTTTAAGCCTTCACCAACCCATAGCCCCTCAGAATTAATACCTAAACTTAACCCTTTGAGTTTTAACCCTGTAACCAAGCAGAATTAACCCTGTAACCATGCAGAATTAATGCGTCAAAAATATACGTTAATCCATAATATGGCAGATTCAGAAGTGAAACTATGAGATTAGGTTCGTTATTACATAGATGTATGACATAACATACAGCCTCATATAGGGCCTACATAAAATAACCCACTAAATGAGATCAACCAAACACTAACATTTACAAACTTTTTAAATTTTCAACTTTTCGCTACTCCATAAAGAACATTTTCAAAGAAGATTAGCTACTGCCCACTGAATAACCTCCTGCCCAGTGCGCCCACAGTAACACTCTGAAAAAGGAAGTCAAACTAAAGCATGTCATTATGGGCAAGACCTCCATATCTGGTCCTCGGGGCTTGCTAGAAACTGATTGGCTGAGCCTCTGTACACTGTCAATTGAGGTCAGAGCTATCTCCACACAGACTGATGATCTCTAGAAAAAACATACAAATGTGTGCAGCGGAAGTCACCTGACACACAAACAACCACATAATCTTCTTCCCATAGCCTAATTAAAACCAATGCTCCCAATCACATGCCTAAACACAGTGCTAAAAACATCCACATAATTACAAGTTCACGTTTCTCTCGTTTTAGAAATGCGGGGGTTGCTACTGCGTGTAAAATTAGAATGTACGTCTTCATCTGCTATAATGGAACTGTCAGTGGTGATACATTGGTAATAGCATGATAGCATTAGCCAGAGTGCTAACGGGCTAACCCTAAGACCCCAGTCATAATTCCTGTCACTAGCCTAGACGTGTCACTAACGCTAATCAGGTCTCTCCAAATGTTAAAAGCAAAAGAACCACAGGGGACGTTTGGAGGAGTGTGTGTGTCTACGGTGTCGTATAGCAGGCGGTCGCCTATGGTGGGTCACAGGAAAAAGGTGACAAATGGTGACAAATCCACTCAGCCTATATAATGGAGACATTAGGGTGTAAGGAAACAAAGTCATGGCCTGGTGTAACACGAGTTAGATGGGCTTTCCATCACTCAAGCACACACACACACACACACACACACACACACACACACACACACACACACACACACACACACACACACACACACACACACACACACACACACACACACACACACACACACACACACACACACACACACACACACACACACACACACACACACACACACACACACACACAGAAGGTGCCGGAAGGCAACAGAAGGGGTGAAGTGATCTGTCTCACTGCCTAATAAAGGCCAATAAATAACCCAGCAGAACATCTCACTTTCATTGACGTCAGACACACAACAGCACACTGTTCAGTGTTCATACCTGCAGGCCTGTACTGAATCGGAGAACACTGTGTATCTACAGCAGTATGTTTTCAAGTTGACGTATTGGTGTCTATGTGTGAGTTTGTCTATATCCTGTGTGCTTACTATTTGCAGCAGTGTTTGATAACTCCGCCTACCTGTGTGTGGGTGGACAACGCATGAATAGGTGTGTGTGTGTGTGTGTGTGTGTGTGTGTGTGTGTGTGTGGAAGGTGAATGAATAAGTCCATCTGTGTGTGTACTGAATAGGCTATATGTGTGTGTGTGTATGGAAGGTGAATCAAATCAAATCAAATTGTATTTGTCACATGCGCCGAATACAACAGGTGTAGACCTTACCGTGAAATGCTTCCTTACAAGCCCTTAACCAACAATGCAGTTCAAGAAAGAGTTAAGAAAATATTGACTAAATAAACTAAAGTAAAACAAAATTTTATAAAATAATAAATAATACAATAATAATGAAAGTAAACACAATAAAATAACACTAATGAGGCTATATACAGGGGGTACCATTTATGTGTGGAAGGTGAATGAATGTGCCCATCTATGTGTGTATTGGATAGGCTATATGTTTGTGTGTGTGGATATATACAGAGCCTTCCGAAAGTATTAAGACCCCTTGACTTTTTCCACATTTTGTTACATTACAGCCTTATTCTAAAATTGATGAAATTGTATTTTTTCCTCATCAAACTACATACAATACCCCATAATGACAAAGCAAAAACTTTTTTTGACATTTTTGTAATTTATTAAAAAGTGAAGCACCTTTTGCAGCGATTACAGCATCGAGTCTTCTTGGGAATGACGCTACAAGCTTGGCACACCTGTATTTGAGGAGTTTCTCCCATTCTTCTCTGCAGATCCTCTCAAGCTCTGTCAGGTTGGATGGGCTCTCCATCCAACAAAGTTACTGTACAGCTACTTTCAGGTCTCCCCAGAGATCGGGTTCAATTCCGGGCTCATGCTGGGCCACTCAAGGACATTCAGAGACTTGTGAAAATTCGCCTCAGTCTGAGGTCCTGAGCACGATGGAGCAGGTTTTCATAAAGGCTCTCTCTGTACCCTGCTCTGTTCATCTTTGCCTCGATCCTGACTAGTCGCCCAGTCCCTGCCGCTGAAAAACATCCCTACAGCATGATGCTGCACCACTTTAGGAATGGTGCCAGGTTTCATCCAGACGCGACGCTTGGCATTCAGGCCAAAGAGTTCAATCTTGGTTGCATCAGACCAGAGAATCTTGTTTCTCATGGTCTGAGAGTTTTTAGGTGCCTTTTGGTAAACTGCAAGCGGGCTGTCATGTGCCTTTTACTGAGGAGTGGCTTCCGTCTGGCCATTCTATCATAAAGGCCTTATTGGTGGAGTGCTGCAGAGATGGTTGTCCTTCTGGAAGGTTCTCCCATCTCCACAGAGGAACTCTGGAGCTCTGTCAGAGTGACCATCGGGTTCTTGGTCACCTCCCTGACCAAGGCCCTTCTCCCCCGATTGCTCAGTTTGGCCGGGCGGCCAGCTCTAGGAAGAGTCTTGGTGGTTTCAAACTTCTTCCATTTAAGAATGATGGGGGCCACTGTGTTCTTGGGGACCTTCAATGCTGCATAATTTTTTTCCCAGATCTGTTCCTCCACACAATCCTGTCTCGGAGCTCTACGGACAATTCCTTCGACCTCATGGTTTGGTTTTTGCTCTGACATGCACTGTCAACTGTGTGACCTTATATAGACAGGTGTGTGCCTTTCCAAATCATGTCCAATCAATTCAATTTACCACAGGTGGACTCCAATCAAGTTGTAGAAACATCTCAAGGATTATCAATGGAAACAGGATGCACCTGAGCTCAATTTCAAGTCTCATAGCAAAAGGTCTGAATATTTATGTAAATAAGCTATTTATGTTTTTGTATTTTTAATAAATGTTTTTGCTTCGTCATTAACCCTCCCGTTGTCCTAGGGTCAAAATGACCCGCCACTGTGTTGAACCAACTTTATTTAATTTTTATATTTTTGGGATCATTTGTGAGAAGGAGGCAGTGATACTTTCTTTAAAGTCTCACTGCCTCCTTCTCACAAATGATCCCCAAAAAATAAAAAATAAATAAAGTTGGTTCAACACAGTGGCGGGTCATTTTGACCCTAGGACAACGGGAGGGTTAAGGGGTATTGTGTGTAGATTGCTGAGGAAAAAAATATTGAATCAATTTTAGAATAAGGCTGTAACGTAACAAAATGTGAAAAAAGTCAAGGGGTCCGAATACTTTCCGAAGGAACTGTATCTACGCCGGACTCCGCTCTGCACTCCTCCAGCATGGGGAAACCACAGGCTGTCATTACCAATGTTATTTCTCCATGCGCAGGAAATCAAGAATACACTCAGCAATTTGTGTGCAGAGAGCTGGTAGCGCAGCAGGTCAAACAGTCCCGCCCTGTTCTGCTAAAAAGACTTAGAGAGGGCAGAAGTAGGATACCTCATAACCTCAGACTAAATGTGAAATATAGTGTGTGTGTGTGTGTGTGTGTGTGTGTGTGTGCTTGTACAGTATTTTTATGTCTGCACACTTGTGTTTCTGATAATTCATGCAATGTTTTTTCTCATTGTTGTCATAACCCGTGTCAGCTGTTCAGGTCCAAGCCCTGACTTCAGCCCCAGAGAAATGAAGGGCTTTTCTCCTTCTTTTAATAGAACACACAAACACACACACACACACACACACACACACACGCCTAACAATTAGAGCCCAGGATTTGCCATGCAGCAAAGTAACGTTTGAGGTCATAGGTTCTGCTTTGGCAGTTCTCTGTCTCCTATTCATATGTTTCTCTGTTTTCTCTCATTCTCAATCTCCCTCTTTGTTATGCCAATGGAGGCACTTGGGTTGAACTAAGAGAGAAAAGGAGCGAGCTAGACAAAGGGTGGAGCAAGGAAGAGAGGAAAAAATAGACATAAAGAGTATAGCGAGTGTTGCTCATTTGTGAATCTCTCTAAGCCTAAAAGAGACGATGAAAACAAAAACATAGAATTGATCGCAAAAACACACACACACATGCATGCACGCATGCACACACACACACACACACACACACACACACACACACACACACACACACACACACACACACACACACACACACACACACAGACACCTCCTGGGTAACTGCTAGAGGTGACACTCTCCAAGTAGATAAATAGTTCTAGACCATCCATTTAGGTCTGTATCACAGTGACAAACCACACCACTGAGGAACTCAACAAACGCTTGCCGTTCCTCTTTATGCTTGCAATTATGATAAATGTAGTCCTTAATCCACTAATTACTGTGTAATGTGCACAATGTGTGATTTAAACACGTTGACATCCTGCTCTGGCTCTCTCTCCTGCTCTGCCTCTCTCTGCCTCTCTCTCTGTCCACTGTGTTTGTGAGGGAGAGTTAGGGTTGAATGGCAGGAACCCGGTTACCGAGATTTACTGAGATTTACCGCCCAAAACCACTCCCTTTTCCCGGGATAAATAACTGAGAGAAACCGGTAAATTATAATAAATTATTTATATGAACAGCATGACGTGAAATGGAACTGTTAAATTATATGTGATGTCTAAATCTGGCTTCCCTATGGCCTTCTCTCTGCTCTTTGCATGATGAATCATCAACGCTCATGGTGGGGACAGACAGCCCATCTCAGTATGGAGCGCAGTTCACAATGCATGTAGACCTATCATCTCATCATGGTAACTTTTTTTCTTGTGGCAGGTAAGCCTACATTTGCTGCAGCATAGCCTATACTACAGTAATATAAAGACTGAATGGGCGTCTAATTTACCATCTCCATCTGGCTTTCGGGGTCACCTTATTTTTTTTATTGTAAATATATATATATTTTTAATTGCAGCTGCAGTTTTAAAACAGCCTATCACTCGAATATCGTTGCTTTAAATCAGTGCACGTGCAAGCACTCTCTCGCAGTCTTTTTCATTTCCATTCAAATTGCATCCAAAATAGATAATCATGTTCAAGATTGATATAGGCATGTATTTAGATGTCCTAGCCTACCTCATTCAGGTAATACATTCAATACAGTATTAGCCTTATATTTAGCTAATGAATGATGGGTTATGCATAATAAGCTTCTAACTTACAGCCTCTGTCTCTCCTCACACCTGTGCTCTTCTGGCCTCTTTCCTTAAAAAACACTCCTTAGCTCTTGGAGTACCATGCAAGAAAAGCTAGACCAGAATAGCTTGCTGGACTTTTTTGTTGTTGTTGCATTTCTTATACCAATAAACTATTTGAAGAGGGATGCAAGCTCTTGTTTGCTGAATGTTAAATACAACAGCTAATAGAACTCACGGGTATTTTTTTATTTTTTTATTTAACTAGGCAAGTCAGTTAAGAACAAATTCTTATTTACAATGACGGCCTACACCGGCCAAACCCGGACGACGCTGGGCCAATTGTGCGCCGCCCTATGGGACTCCCAATCACGGCCAGTTGTGATACAGCCTGGAATCAAACCAGGGGGTCTGTAGTGACGCCTCAAGCACTGAGATGCAGTGCCTTACATTTACATTTTAGTCATTTAGCAGACGCTCTTATCCAGAGCGACTTACAGTTAGTGAGTACATACATTATTTTTTTCATACTGGCCCCCCGTGGGAAACGAACCCACAACCCCGGCCATTCCCTCCCCTACCCTGGACGACGCTGGGCCAATTGTGCGCCACCCCATGCGTCTCCCGGTCGCGGCCGGCTACAACAGAGCCTGGATTCGAACCAGGATCTCTAGTGGCACTTAGACCACTGCGCCACTCAGGAGCCCACTTGTTTGAAAGAAGAGTGAAAGTGTGATGGCGGTAGGCTAAAGCAGTTATTTATTCAGACCCATAACCATTCAATCTTCGTGAAGAGAAGTGAACGCCATCTGCATCTTGTTCTAGTCCTATATTAAGCAAGCATGTCATTAGAATGATGAAGATAAGGACAACAAAACGTATTTCATTTAACTGCTGTTGAAAGCAAAGTTTGGAATGACCCAACACTAGAGAGAGAAAGAGGAGGTAGGCTATAACATTAGAGGAAATATTATGAAAGGTATATATGAGTCAGCCTATTAATTATATTTCAAAAATTAAAATCATATTTGCTAGCCTATACTTGTAACTTTGTAGGCTGCATGTCCTGCACCAGAATTGCATGTTTTGTCCTAACTTTATCATGATTTGAAGGAGGTGAGTAACTCCAGTCCATATAATACAGTATAATACAATACATTATAGTAATACAGTTCACACTCTAAAAGATTAGCCTACTGGAGCTTGTTTCATTTATTTACCCAAGAGAGCATATACTGTAGCTAGCTACGTCTATGGGCTTTTATGTTTTTCTGTCGTGCGTCATGTGCAGTAGCATATATATCATATATGCATTTGATAACGGCACAATCATTTATGCTTTTTTGGGCTGATAAAATATATTGAATGTATGGCTCATCAGGCTCAGGTTGCATCAGGCTTGAATTTACGATCAAATCCACACATAGGCCTATTTATATGCTTTATTTGCTTTTGAATTACACTTTCCCTTTTTTACAGGTTACCCTGGAGAAAAGTGATTTATTCTCGGGATGGAACATTTGTAAAATACCAGGAAAATATTCAACCCTAGCGAGATTGTACTTGCATAGAATATAACGTGTGTGTGCACTTCCGTTTAATAAGAGGCCACATTTAAGGCTCCCCACAAAGCTGGTTTTGTTGTGAAAACAAAGGGGGGTAGTCCCTGACATTAACAATGTATCGCTATAGAATCATGATCAAAGAATTCCCTTATTTTCCCCTGCTTTCCATTTTTGCTTTCACACTTTTCCTCTCTAGTATATCTCTCTCTCTCGCTCTCTCGCTCTCTCTCTCTCTCTCTCTCTCTCTCTCTCTCTCTCTCTCTCTCTCTCTCTCTCTCTCTCTCTCTCTCTCTCTCTCCATCCCTTCCTCCCTCCACACACAGAGGTTCCCAGGGATAAGTGCCATTGTGATTAAGCATCTTAACTCTGAGTGTCCTCTTTAGGAGAGGAGAGAATAGAGAGAAAGAGCAGTCCTAGCAGGGAATGACCTTATCAGTGTGTCAGAGCATGTGTGTGTGTGTGTGTGTGTGTGTGTGTGTGTGTGTATGTGTAAGTGCCTCAAATGCAGGTTCCCTAGTAAACCTGACTTCATAGAGTCAAAGACACACATACACACTGCCAACACACAAACATACACACAGAGACATACACTACATGGCCAAAGGTATGTGGACACCTGCTCGTCGAACATCTCATTTCAAAATCATGGGCATTAATATTGACTTGGTCCCCCCTCTGCTGCTATAACAGCCTCCACTCGTCTGGTAAGGCTTTCCACTAGATGTTGGAACATTGCTGCGGGGACTTGCTTCCATTCAGCCACAAGAGCATTAGTGAGGTGGGGAACTGATGTTGGTCGATTAGGCCTGGTTCGCAGTCAGCATTCATATTCATCCCAAAGGTGTTAGATGGAGTTGAGGTCAGGTCTCGGCGCAGGCCAGTCAAGTTCTAACACACCGATCTCGACAAACCATTTCTGTATAGACCTCGCTTTGTGCACGGGGGCATTGTCATGCTGAATGAAACAGGAAAGGGCCTTCCCCAAACCGTTGCCACAAAGTTGGAAGCACAGAATCGTCTAGAATGTCATTGTATGCTGTAGAACTAAGGGGCATAGCCTGAACCATGAAAAACAGCCCCAGAGCATTATTCCTACTCCACCAAACTTTACAGTTGGCACTATATATTCGGGCAGGTAGCGTTCTCCTGGCATCCGCCAAACCCAGATTCATCCGTCGGACTGCCAGATGGTGAAGCGTGATTAATCACTCCAGAGAACGCGTTTCCACTGTCCCAGAGTCCAATGGCGGCGAGCTTTACACCACTCCATCCGACACTTGGCATTGCATATGGTGATCTTAGGCTTGTGTGCGGCTGCTTGGCCATGGAAACCCCATTTCATGAAGCTCGCGACAAACAGTCCTTGTGCTTACATTGCTTCCAGAGGCAGTTTGGAACTCAGTAGTGAGTGTTGAAACCGAGGACAGATGCAATACACGCTTCAGCACTCGGTGGTCCCGTTCTGTGAGCTTGTGTGGCCAACCACTTCGCGGCTGAGCCGTTGTTGCTCCTAGACGTTTCCACTTCACAATAACAGCACTTACAGTTGACCAGGGCAGAAATTTGACAAACTGACTTGTTGGAAAGGTGCCATCTTGAAAGTCGCTGAGCTCTTCAGTATGGGCCATTCTACTTCCAATGGTTGTCTATGGAGATTGCATGGCTATCTGCTCAATTTTATACACCTGTCAGCAACGGGTGTGGCTGAAACAGCCGAATCCACTAATTTGATGGGGTGTCCACATACTTTTGGACATGTAGTGTACTGTACAGGCTTCACAGGCACACACACAGAAGACACCAGGTTTTGAAAACCTTTAGAGCCTTTAGTACATGTGTCACATGGGTCCTTTAGAACAGACTAATCCAACACAGACTCCATTCTCTCTGAATTCATTAACATAGATCACTGCTGCTTTACTACTCAACACTATATAATTACTCAGAGTGGGATCATTTAAAAGCTGTTTCATAAAGCAGTGTAATTTAATGAATAGTTATTATGGCAAGAAAGGAATATGTAAATGAGAGGGTAGATGTTTGTGTGTGTGTGTGTGTGTGTGTGTGTGTGTGTGTGTGTGTGTGTGTGTGTGTAGCATGTGTTTGTAGCATGTGGGTGTGCATTGTGAATATGTATGGAGTGATGAATCTAGATCCAGTTCAACAAGCAGGTCGGAGTGATGTCCTTTTCAAGCTGTGATTGTGTGTGTGTGTGTGTGTGTGTGTGTGTGTGTGTGTGTGTGTAGACCAGAGTTATGCTCTTTAAGCTGTAATTGGTTTGTGGAGTTGTACTGCTGCAGCCCCTAGTTGATTTATGGGTCTTGCCAACGCTCAGCTAAGAAGGGCTATAAATTCACCCCTCTGCTCTGCTCCCAGTCATCAATAAGGGACAAGTGGGGTGAATGGGTGAGAGTGTGTGTGTGTGTGTGTGTGTTTGTATGTGTGTGTGTGTTTGTGTTTGTGTGTGTGTGTGCGCGTGTGTGTGTGTGTCTGTAAGTGCCACAAATGCAGGTTCCCTAGGTAACAAGAGGTCTACGACACACAACAGGATCTATATGTCTTCACTGGGAGTGTATGAAAGGGATAAAAAGAACATCATCATCGGGTGATGACAGGGAATCTGACCCCTCGATGAACTCTGATCCCACAACCCTGCAGTGAGAGTCTAACCAGAGTGTTCCCGGGCATTTCCATCTAAAAGGACCCATGAGCACCAACATGTGAAGTTCATAGGAGCAACAACTGTGGAAACGTACTGTGACGCTCGGCTCGGCTGCTGCATCCCGACTTCACACGCAAACACAACAGATGGAGCAAAACACAATCAGCTTTTTAAATCAACAACCGCAGTTCTGTGGATTCTAGAATGGATTCTGGAGTTCTCTTCAAAGACATGATACCGATACTGTAATGATATAGGCCTAGCCTACAGTACTACTCTCCATCACAGGAGACTTCTGGTATCCATTGCACCCCTTTGACTCAGCTTTGAACATTGATCATGAAACATACACTGAGCTCTGGGAGTGTATAAGCCTCTTTTTCATCTCACAAATGAGGTTTTTCTAGCTCTACAAAGTGGATCCATATTGTAACTAACTATACTGATGGTATACTGCTACTGATGGTATACTGCTATTGATGGTATACTGCTACTGATGGTATACTGCTACTGATGGTATACTGCTACTGATGGTATACTGCTACTGATGGTATACTGCTACTGATGGTATACTGCTACTGTCTAATGGTATACTGCTACTGATGGTATACTGCTACTGTCTAATGGAATACTGCTACTGATGGTATACTGCTACTGATGGTATACTGCTACTGATGGCATACTGCTACTGTCTAATGGTATACTGCTACTGATGGTATACTGCTACTGATGGTATACTGCTACTGATGGTATACTGCTACTGATGGTATACTGCTACTGTCTAATGGTATACTGCTACTGATGGTATACTGCTACTGATGGTATACTGCTACTGATGGTATACTACTACTGTCTAATGGTATACTGCTACTGATGGTATACTGCTACTGTCTAATGGTATACTGCTACTGATGGTATACTGCTACTGATGGTATACTGCTACTGATGGTATACTCCTACTGTCTAATGGTATACTGCTACTCATAGTATACTGCTACTGATGGTATACTGCTACTGATGGTATACTGCTCCTGATGGTATACTGCTACTGTCTAATGGTATACTGCTACTGATGGTATACTGCTACTGATGGTATACTGCTACTGTCTAATGGTATACTGCTACTTATGGTATACTGCTACTGATGGTATACTTCTACTGATGGTATACTGCTACTGTCTAATGGTATACTGCTACTGATGGTATACTGCTACTGTCTAATGGTATACTGCTACTTATGGTATACTGCTACTGATGGTATACTTCTACTGATGGTATACTGCTACTGTCTAATGGTATACTGCTACTTATGGTATACTGCTACTGATGGTATACTTCTACTGATGGTATACTGCTACTGTCTAATGGTATACTGCTACTGATGGTATAATGCTACTGATGGTATACTTCTACTGATGGTATACTGCTACTGTCTAATGGTATACTGCTACTGATGGTATACTGCTACTGTCTAATGGTATACTGCTACTGCTACTGATGGTATACTGCTACTGATGGTATACTACTACTGATGGTATACTGCTACTGATGGTATACTGCTACTGATGGTATACTGCTACTGTCTAATGGTATACTGCTACTGATGGTATATTGCTACTGTCTAATGGTATACTGCTACTCATGGTATACTGCTACTGATGGTATACTGCTACTGTCTAATGGTATACTGCTACTGATGGTATACTGCTACTGATGATATACTGCTACTGATGGTATACTGCTACTGATGGTATACTTCTACTGTCTAATGGTATACTGCTACTGATGGTATACTACTACTGATGGTATACTGCTACTGATGGTATACTTCTACTGTCTAATGGTATACTGCTACTGATGGTATACTGCTACTGTCTAATGGTATACTGCTACTGATGGTATACTACTACTGATGGTATACTGCTACTGATGGTATACTTCTACTGTCTAATGGTATACTGCTACTGATGGTATACTGCTACTGTCTAATGGAATACTGCTACTGATGGTATACTGCTACTGATGGTATACTGCTACTGATGGCATACTGCTACTGTCTAATGGTATACTGCTACTGATGGTATACTGCTACTGATGGTATACTGCTACTGATGGTATACTGCTACTGATGGTATACTGCTACTGTCTAATGGTATACTGCTACTGATGGTATACTGCTACTGATGGTATACTACTACTGTCTAATGGTATACTGCTACTGATGGTATACTGCTACTGTCTAATGGTATACTGCTACTGATGGTATACTGCTACTGATGGTATACTGCTACTGATGGTATACTCCTACTGTCTAATGGTATACTGCTACTCATAGTATACTGCTACTGATGGTATACTGCTACTGATGGTATACTGCTCCTGATGGTATACTGCTACTGTCTAATGGTATACTGCTACTGATGGTATACTGCTACTGATGGTATACTGCTACTGTCTAATGGTATACTGCTACTTATGGTATACTGCTACTGATGGTATACTTCTACTGATGGTATACTGCTACTGTCTAATGGTATACTGCTACTGATGGTATACTGCTACTGTCTAATGGTATACTGCTACTTATGGTATACTGCTACTGATGGTATACTTCTACTGATGGTATACTGCTACTGTCTAATGGTATACTGCTACTTATGGTATACTGCTACTGATGGTATACTTCTACTGATGGTATACTGCTACTGTCTAATGGTATACTGCTACTGATGGTATAATGCTACTGATGGTATACTTCTACTGATGGTATACTGCTACTGTCTAATGGTATACTGCTACTGATGGTATACTGCTACTGTCTAATGGTATACTGCTACTGCTACTGATGGTATACTGCTACTGATGGTATACTACTACTGATGGTATACTGCTACTGATGGTATACTGCTACTGATGGTATACTGCTACTGTCTAATGGTATACTGCTACTGATGGTATACTGCTACTGTCTAATGGTATACTGCTACTCATGGTATACTGCTACTGATGGTATACTGCTACTGTCTAATGGTATACTGCTACTGATGGTATACTGCTACTGATGATATACTGCTACTGATGGTATACTGCTACTGATGGTATACTTCTACTGTCTAATGGTATACTGCTACTGATGGTATACTACTACTGATGGTATACTGCTACTGATGGTATACTTCTACTGTCTAATGGTATACTGCTACTCATGGTATACTGCTACTGATGGTATACTGCTACTGATGGTATACTGCTACTGCTACTGATGGTATACTGCTACTGATGGTATACTGCTACTGATGGTATACTGCTACTGATGATATACTGCTACTGATGGTATACTGCTACTGATGGTATACTTCTACTGTCTAATGGTATACTGCTACTGATGGTATACTGCTACTGATGGTATACTGCTACTGTCTAATGGTATACTGCTACTGATGGTATACTGCTACTGATGGTATACTGCTACTGATGGTATACTGCTACTGTCTAATGGTATACTGCTACTGATGGTATACTGCTACTGCTACTGATGGTGTACTGCTACTTATGGTATACTGCTACTGATGGTATACTGCTACTGCTACTGATGGTGTACTGCTACTGATGGTATACTGCTACTTATGGTATACTGCTACTGATGGTATACTGCTACTGCTACTGATGGTGTACTGCTACTGATGGTATACTGCTACTGCTACTGATGGTGTACTGCTACTGATGGTATACTTCTACTGCTACTGATGGTGTACTGCTACTGCTACTGATGGTGTACTGCTACTGATGGTATACTGCTACTTATGGTATACTGCTACTGATGGTATACTGCTACTGCTACTGATGGTGTACTGCTACTGATGGTATAATGCTACTTATGGTATACTGCTACTGATGGTAAACTGCTACTGCTACTGATGGTGTACTGCTACTGATGGTATACTGCTACTGCTACTGATGGTATACTGCTACTGATGGTATACTGCTACTGATGGTATACTGCTACTGCTACTGATGGTGTACTGCTACTGATGGTATACTGCTACTGCTACTGATGGTATACTGCTACTGATGGTATACTGCTACTGATGGTATACTTCTACTGTCTAATGGTATACTGCTACTGATGGTATACTACTACTGATGGTGTACTGCTACTGATGGTATACTTCTACTGTCTAAGGGTATACTGCTACTGATGGTATACTGCTACTGTCTAATGGTATACTGCTACTCATGGTATACTGCTACTGATGGTATACTGCTACTGATGGTATACTGCTACTGCTACTGATGGTATACTGCTACTGATGGTATACTGCTACTGATGGTATACTGCTACTGCTACTGATGGTATACTGCTACTGATGGTATACTGCTACCGATGGTATACTGCTACTGATGATATACTGCTACTGATGGTATACTGCTACTGATGGTATACTTATACTGTCTAATGGTATACTGCTACTGATGGTATACTGCTACTGATGGTATACTGCTACTGTCTAATGGTATACTGCTACTGATGGTATACTGCTACTGATGGTATACTGCTACTGATGGTATACTGCTACTGTCTAATGGTATACTGCTACTGATGGTATACTGCTACTGATGGTATACTGCTACTGATGGCATACTGCTACTGTCTAATGGTATACTGCTACTGATGGTATACTGCTACTGATGGTATACTGCTACTGATGGTATACTGCTACTGTCTAATGGTATACTGCTACTGATGGTATACTGCTACTGTCTGATGGTATACTGCTACTGATGGTATACTGCTACTGATGGTATACTGCTACTGTCTAATGGTATACTGCTACTGATGGTATACTGCTACTGTCTAATGGAATACTGCTACTGATGGTATACTGCTACTGATGGTATACTGCTACTGATGGCATACTGCTACTGTCTAATGGTATACTGCTACTGATGGTATACTGCTACTGATGGTATACTGCTACTGATGGTATACTGCTACTGTCTAATGGTATACTGCTACTGATGGTATACTGCTACTGATGGTATACTGCTACTGATGGTATACTACTACTGTCTAATGGTATACTGCTACTGATGGTATACTGCTACTGTCTAATGGTATACTGCTACTGATGGTATACTGCTACTGATGGTATACTGCTACTGATGGTATACTCCTACTGTCTAATGGTATACTGCTACTCATAGTATACTGCTACTGATGGTATACTGCTACTGATGGTATACTGCTCCTGATGGTATACTGCTACTGTCTAATGGTATACTGCTACTGATGGTATACTGCTACTGATGGTATACTGCTACTGTCTAATGGTATACTGCTACTGATGGTATAATGATACTGATGGTATACTTCTACTGATGGTATACTGCTACTGTCTAATGGTATACTGCTACTGATGGTATACTGCTACTGTCTAATGGTATACTGCTACTCATGGTATACTGCTACTGATGGTATACTACTACTGATGGTATACTGCTACTGATGGTATACTGCTACTGATGGTATACTGCTACTGTCTAATGGTATACTGCTACTGATGGTATACTGCTACTGTCTAATGGTATACTGCTACTCATGGTATACTGC
>NW_028165516.1:12500-32809 GCF_964263955.1 Coregonus lavaretus | reverse complement strand
CTGTTTGAGGGTAACAAACGTGAAACATTTCTTTTAGCCTTTTCGCATGAAAACAGGGTCCAAAATCATGGGTTTTCGTTCAGCAGTGGAAGTAGGAGGCGCGCTCTACAATAGGCAAGGGTTTTCAAGTCTGCAAGTACGTTTAAACTGAGTTCCATGAACATTGTCCAAAATCATGTTTTAACCAAAATCCACAATGCGACCAGTTCAGCATATGAGAGGAGACACTGTTTGAGTGTAACAAACGTGAAACATTTCTTTTAGCCTTTTCGCATGAAAACAGGGTCCAAAATCATGGGTTTTCGTTCAGCAGTGGAAGTAGGAGGCGCGCTCTACAATAGGCAAGGGTTTTCAAGTCTGCAAGTACGTTTTAAACTGAGTTCCATGAACATTGTCCAAAATCATGTTTAACCAAATCCACAATGCGACCAGTTCAGCATATGAGAGGAGACACTGTTTGAGTGTAACAAACGTGAAACATTTCTTTAGCCTTTTCGCATGAAAACAGGGTCCAAATCATGGGTTTTCGTTCAGCAGTGGAAGTAGGAGGCGCGCTCTACAATAGGCAAGGGTTTTCAAGTCTGCAAGTACGTTTTAACTGAGTTCCATGAACATTGTCCAAAATCATGTTTTAACCAAAATCCACAATGCGACCAGTTCAGCATATGAGAGGAGACACTGTTTGAGTGTAACAAACGTGAAACATTTCTTTTAGCCTTTTCGCATGAAAACAGGGTCCAAATCATGGGTTTTCGTTCAGCAGTGGAAGTAGGAGGCGCGCTCTACAATAGGCAAGGGTTTTCAAGTCTGCAAGTACGTTTTAACTGAGTTCCATGAACATTGTCCAAAATCATGTTTTAACCAAAATCCACAATGCGACCAGTTCAGCATATGAGAGGAGACACTGTTTGAGTGTAACAAACGTGAAACATTTCTTTAGCCTTTTCGCATGAAAACAGGGTCCAAAATCATGGGTTTTCGTTCAGCAGTGGAAGTAGGAGGCGCGCTCTACAATAGGCAAGGGTTTTCAAGTCTGCAAGTACGTTTTAAACTGAGTTCCATGAACATTGTCCAAAATCATGTTTTAAACCAAAATCCACAATGCGACCAGTTCAGCATATGAGAGGAGACACTGTTTGAGTGTAACAAACGTGAAACATTCTTTTAGCCTTTTCGCATGAAAACAGGGTCCAAAATCATGGTTTTCGTTCAGCAGTGGAAGTAGGAGGCGCGCTCTACAATAGGCAAGGGTTTTCAAGTCTGCAAGTACGTTTTAAACTGAGTTCCATGAACATTGTCCAAAATCATGTTTTAACCAAAATCCACAATGCGACCAGTTCAGCATATGAGAGGAGACACTGTTTGAGTGTAACAAACGTGAAACATTTCTTTTAGCCTTTTCGCATGAAAACAGGGTCCAAAATCATGGGTTTTCGTTCAGCAGTGGAAGTAGGAGGCGCGCTCTACAATAGGCAAGGGTTTTCAAGTCTGCAAGTACGTTTTAAACTGAGTTCCATGAACATTGTCCAAAATCATGTTTTAACCAAAATCCACAATGCGACCAGTTCAGCATATGAGAGGAGACACTGTTTGAGTGTAACAAACGTGAAACATTCTTTTAGCCTTTTCGCATGAAAACAGGGTCCAAAATCATGGGTTTTCGTTCAGCAGTGGAAGTAGGAGGCGCGCTCTACAATAGGCAAGGGTTTTCAAGTCTGCAAGTACGTTTTAAACTGAGTTCCCATGAACATTGTCCAAAATCATGTTTTAACCAAAATCCACAATGCGACCAGTTCAGCATATGAGAGGAGACACTGTTTGAGTGTAACAAACGTGAAACATTTCTTTTAGCCTTTTCGCATGAAAACAGGGTCCAAAATCATGGGTTTTCGTTCAGCAGTGGAAGTAGGAGGCGCGCTCTACAATAGGCAAGGGTTTTCAAGTCTGCAAGTACGTTTTAACTGAGTTCCATGAACATTGTCCAAAATCATGTTTTAACCAAAATCCACAATGCGACCAGTTCAGCATATGAGAAGAGACACTGTTTGAGTGTAACAAACGTGAAACATTTCTTTTAGCCTTTTCGCATGAAAACAGGTCCAAAATCATGGGTTTCGTTCAGCAGTGGAAGTAGGAGGCGCGCTCTACAATAGGCAAGGGTTTTCAAGTCTGCAAGTACGTTTTAAACTGAGTTCCATGAACATTGTCCAAAATCATGTTTTAACCAAAATCCACAATGCGACCAGTTCAGCATATGAGAGGAGACACTGTTTGAGTGTAACAACGTGAAACATTTCTTTAGCCTTTTCGCATGAAAACAGGGTCCAAAATCATGGGTTTTCGTTCAGCAGTGGAAGTAGGAGGCGCGCTCTACAATAGGCAAGGGTTTTCAAGTCTGCAAGTACGTTTTAAACTGAGTTCCATGAACATTGTCCAAAATCATGTTTTAACCAAAATCCACAATGCTACCAGTTCAGCATATGAGAAGAGACACTGTTTGAGTGTAACAAACGTGAAACATTTCTTTTAGCCTTTTCGCATGAAAACAGGGTCCAAAATCATGGGTTTTCGTTCAGCAGTGGAAGTAGGAGGCGCGCTCTACAATAGGCAAGGTTTTCAAGTCTGCAAGTACGTTTTAAACTGAGTTCCATGAACATTGTCCAAAATCATGTTTTAACAAAATCCACAATGCGACCAGTTCAGCATATGAGAAGAGACACTGTTTGAGTGTAACAAACGTGAAACATTTCTTTTAGCCTTTTCGCATGAAACAGGGTCCAAAATCATGGGTTTTCGTTCAGCAGTGGAAGTAGGAGGCGCGCTCTACAATAGGCAAGGGTTTTCAAGTCTGCAAGTACGTTTTAAACTGAGTTCCATGAACATTGTCCAAAATCATGTTTTAACCAAAATCCACAATGCGACCAGTTCAGCATATGAGAAGAGACACTGTTTGAGTGTAACAAACGTGAAACATTTCTTTTAGCCTTTTCGCATGAAAACAGGGTCCAAAATCATGGGTTTTCGTTCAGCAGTGGAAGTAGGAGGCGCGCTCTACAATAGGCAAGGGTTTTCAAGTCTGCAAGTACGTTTTAAACTGAGTTCCATGAACATTGTCCAAAATCATGTTTTAACCAAAATCCACAATGCGACCAGTTCAGCATATGAGAAGAGACACTGTTTGAGTGTAACAAACGTGAAACATTTCTTTTAGCCTTTTCGCATGAAAACAGGGTCCAAAATCATGGGTTTTCGTTCAGCAGTGGAAGTAGGAGGCGCGCTCTACAATAGGCAAGGGTTTTCAAGTCTGCAAGTACGTTTTAACTGAGTTCCATGAACATTGTCCAAAATCATGTTTTAACCAAAATCCGCAATGCGACCAGTTCAGCATATGAGAGGAGACACTGTTTGAGTGTAACAAACGTGAAACATTTCTTTTAGCCTTTTCGCATGAAAACAGGGTCCAAAATCATGGGTTTTCGTTCAGCAGTGGAAGTAGGAGGCGCGCTCTACAATAGGCAAGGGTTTTCAAGTCTGCAAGTACGTTTTAAACTGAGTTCCATGAACATTGTCCAAAATCATGTTTTAACCAAAATCCACAATGCGACCAGTTCAGCATATGAGAGGAGACACTGTTTGAGTGTAACAAACGTGAAACATTTCTTTTAGCCTTTTCGCATGAAAACAGGGTCCAAAATCATGGGTTTTCGTTCAGCAGTGGAAGTAGGAGGCGCGCTCTACAATAGGCAAGGGTTTTCAAGTCTGCAAGTACGTTTTAAACTGAGTTCCATGAACATTGTCCAAAATCATGTTTTAACCAAAATCCGCAATGCGACCAGTTCAGCATATGAGAGGAGACACTGTTTGAGTGTAACAAACGTGAAACATTTCTTTTAGCCTTTTCGCATGAAAACAGGGTCCAAAATCATGGGTTTTCGTTCAGCAGTGGAAGTAGGAGGCGCGCTCTACAATAGGCAAGGGTTTTCAAGTCTGCAAGTACGTTTTAAACTGAGTTCCATGAACATTGTCCAAAATCATGTTTTAACCAAAATCCACAATGCGACCAGTTCAGCATATGAGAAGAGACACTGTTTGAGTGTAACAAACGTGAAACATTTCTTTTAGCCTTTTCGCATGAAAACAGGGTCCAAAATCATGGGTTTTCGTTCAGCAGTGGAAGTAGGAGGCGCGCTCTACAATAGGCAAGGGTTTTCAAGTCTGCAAGTACGTTTTAAACTGAGTTCCATGAACATTGTCCAAAATCATGTTTTAACCAAAATCCGCAATGCGACCAGTTCAGCATATGAGAGGAGACACTGTTTGAGTGTAACAAACGTGAAACATTTCTTTTAGCCTTTTCGCATGAAAACAGGGTCCAAAATCATGGGTTTTCGTTCAGCAGTGGAAGTAGGAGGCGCGCTCTACAATAGGCAAGGGTTTTCAAGTCTGCAAGTACGTTTTAAACTGAGTTCCATGAACATTGTCCAAAATCATGTTTTAACCAAAATCCACAATGCGACCAGTTCAGCATATGAGAGGAGACACTGTTTGAGTGTAACAAACGTGAAACATTTCTTTTAGCCTTTTCGCATGAAAACAGGGTCCAAAATCATGGGTTTTCGTTCAGCAGTGGAAGTAGGAGGCGCGCTCTACAATAGGCAAGGGTTTTCAAGTCTGCAAGTACGTTTTAAACTGAGTTCCATGAACATTGTCCAAAATCATGTTTTAACCAAAATCCACAATGCGACCAGTTCAGCATATGAGAGGAGACACTGTTTGAGTGTAACAAACGTGAAACATTTCTTTTAGCCTTTTCGCATGAAAACAGGGTCCAAAATCATGGGTTTTCGTTCAGCAGTGGAAGTAGGAGGCGCGCTCTACAATAGGCAAGGGTTTTCAAGTTTGCAAGTACGTTTTAAACTGAGTTCCATGAACATTGTCCAAAATCATGTTTTAACCAAAATCCACAATGCGACCAGTTCAGCATATGAGAGGAGACACTGTTTGAGTGTAACAAACGTGAAACATTTCTTTTAGCCTTTTCGCATGAAAACAGGGTCCAAAATCATGGGTTTTCGTTCAGCAGTGGAAGTAGGAGGCGCGCTCTACAATAGGCAAGGGTTTTCAAGTCTGCAAGTACGTTTTAAACTGAGTTCCATGAACATTGTCCAAAATCATGTTTTAACCAAAATCCACAATGCGACCAGTTCAGCATATGAGAGGAGACACTGTTTGAGTGTAACAAACGTGAAACATTTCTTTTAGCCTTTTCGCATGAAAACAGGGTCCAAAATCATGGGTTTTCGTTCAGCAGTGGAAGTAGGAGGCGCGCTCTACAATAGGCAAGGGTTTTCAAGTCTGCAAGTACGTTTTAAACTGAGTTCCATGAACATTGTCCAAAATCATGTTTTAACCAAAATCCGCAATGCGACCAGTTCAGCATATGAGAGGAGACACTGTTTGAGTGTAACAAACGTGAAACATTTCTTTTAGCCTTTTCGCATGAAAACAGGGTCCAAAATCATGGGTTTTCGTTCAGCAGTGGAAGTAGGAGGCGGCGCTCTACAATAGGCAAGGGTTTTCAAGTCTGCAAGTACGTTTTAAACTGAGTTCCATGAACATTGTCCAAAATCATGTTTTAACCAAAATCCACATTGCGACCAGTTCAGCATATGAGAAGAGACACTGTTGAGTGTAACAAACGTGAAACATTTCTTTTAGCCTTTTCGCATGAAAACAGGGTCCAAAATCATGGGTTTTCGTTCAGCAGTGGAAGTAGGAGGCGCGCTCTACAATAGGCAAGGGTTTTCAAGTCTGCAAGTACGTTTTAAACTGAGTTCCATGAACATTGTCCAAAATCATGTTTTAACCAAAATCCGCAATGCGACCAGTTCAGCATATGAGAGGAGACACTGTTTGAGTGTAACAAACGTGAAACATTTCTTTTAGCCTTTTCGCATGAAAACAGGTCCAAAATCATGGGTTTTCGTTCAGCAGTGGAAGTAGGAGGCGCGCTCTACAATAGGCAAGGGTTTTCAAGTCTGCAAGTACGTTTTAAACTGAGTTCCATGAACATTGTCCAAAATCATGTTTTAACCAAAATCCACAATGCGACCAGTTCAGCATATGAGAAGAGACACTGTTTGAGTGTAACAAACGTGAAACATTTCTTTTAGCCTTTTCGCATGAAAACAGGGTCCAAAATCATGGGTTTTCTTTCAGCAGTGGAAGTAGGAGGCGCGCTCTACAATAGGCAAGGGTTTTCAAGTCTGCAAGTACGTTTTAAACTGAGTTCCATGAACATTGTCCAAAATCATGTTTTAACCAAAATCCACAATGCGACCAGTTCAGCATATGAGAGGAGACACTGTTTGAGTGTAACAAACGTGAAACATTTCTTTAGCCTTTTCGCATGAAAACAGGGTCCAAAATCATGGGTTTTCGTTCAGCAGTGGAAGTAGGAGGCGCGCTCTACAATAGGCAAGGGTTTTCAAGTCTGCAAGTACGTTTTAAACTGAGTTCTATGAACATTGTCCAAAATCATGTTTTAACCAAAATCCACAATGCGACCAGTTCAGCATATGAGAGGAGACACTGTTTGAGTGTAACAAACGTGAAACATTTCTTTTAGCCTTTTCGCATGAAAACAGGGTCCAAAATCATGGGTTTTCGTTCAGCAGTGGAAGTAGGAGGCGCGCTCTACAATAGGCAAGGGTTTTCAAGTACGTTTTAAACTGAGTTCCATGAACATTGTCCAAAATCATGTTTTAACCAAAATCCACAATGCAACCAGTTCAGCATATGAGAGGAGACACTGTTTGAGTGTAACAAACGTGAAACATTTCTTTTAGCCTTTTCGCATGAAAACAGGGTCCAAAATAATGGGTTTTCGTTCAGCAGTGGAAGTAGGAGGCGCGCTCTACAATAGGCAAGGGTTTTCAAGTCTGCAAGTACGTTTTAAGCTGAGTTCCATGAACATTGTCCAAAATCATGTTTTAACCAAAATCCACAATGCGACCAGTTCAGCATATGAGAGGAGACACTGTTTGAGTGTAACAAACGTGAAACATTTCTTTAGCCTTTTCGCATGAAAACAGGGTCCAAAATCATGGGTTTTCGTTCAGCAGTGGAAGTAGGAGGCGCGCTCTACAATAGGCAAGGGTTTTCAAGTCTGCAAGTACGTTTTAAACTGAGTTCCATGAACATTGTCCAAAATCATGTTTTAACCAAAATCCACAATGCGACCAGTTCAGCATATGAGAGGAGACACTGTTTGAGTGTAACAAACGTGAAACATTTCTTTTAGCCTTTTCGCATGAAAACAGGGTCCAAAATCATGGGTTTTCGTTCAGCAGTGGAAGTAGGAGGCGCGCTCTACAATAGGCAAGGGTTTTCAAGTCTGCAAGTACGTTTTAAACTGAGTTCCATGAACATTGTCCAAAATCATGTTTTAACCAAAATCCACAATGCGACCAGTTCAGCATATGAGAGGAGACACTGTTTGAGTGTAACAAACGTGAAACATTTCTTTTAGCCTTTTCGCATGAAAACAGGGTCCAAAATCATGGGTTTTCGTTCAGCAGTGGAAGTAGGAGGCGCGCTCTACAATAGGCAAGGGTTTTCAAGTCTGCAAGTACGTTTTAAACTGAGTTCCATGAACATTGTCCAAAATCATGTTTTAACCAAAATCCACAATGCGACCAGTTCAGCATATGAGAGGAGACACTGTTTGAGTGTAACAAACGTGAAACATTTCTTTTAGCCTTTTCGCATGAAAACAGGGTCCAAAATCATGGGTTTTCGTTCAGCAGTGGAAGTAGGAGGCGCGCTCTACAATAGGCAAGGGTTTTCAAGTCTGCAAGTACGTTTTAAACTGAGTTCCATGAACATTGTCCAAAATCATGTTTTAACCAAAATCCACAATGCGACCAGTTCAGCATATGAGAGGAGACACTGTTTGAGTGTATCAAACGTGAAACATTTCTTTTAGCCTTTTCGCATGAAAACAGGGTCCAAAATCATGGGTTTTCGTTCAGCAGTGGAAGTAGGAGGCGCGCTCTACAATAGGCAAGGGTTTTCAAGTCTGCAAGTACGTTTTAAACTGAGTTCCATGAACATTGTCCAAAATCATGTTTTAACCAAAATCCGCAATGCGACCAGTTCAGCATATGAGAGGAGACACTGTTTGAGTGTAACAAACGTGAAACATTTCTTTTAGCCTTTTCGCATGAAAACAGGGTCCAAAATCATGGGTTTTCTTTCAGCAGTGGAAGTAGGAGGCGCGCTCTACAATAGGCAAGGGTTTTCAAGTCTGCAAGTACGTTTTAAACTGAGTTCCATGAACATTGTCCAAAATCATGTTTTAACCAAAATCCACAATGCGACCAGTTCAGCATATGAGAGGAGACACTGTTTGAGTGTAACAAACGTGAAACATTTCTTTTAGCCTTTTCGCATGAAAACAGGGTCCAAAATCATGGGTTTTCGTTCAGCAGTGGAAGTAGGAGGCGCGCTCTACAATAGGCAAGGGTTTTCAAGTCTGCAAGTACGTTTTAAACTGAGTTCCATGAACATTGTCCAAAATCATGTTTTAACCAAAATCCACAATGCGACCAGTTCAGCATATGAGAGGAGACACTGTTTGAGTGTAACAAACGTGAAACATTTCTTTTAGCCTTTTCGCATGAAAACAGGGTCCAAAATCATGGGTTTTCGTTCAGCAGTGGAAGTAGGAGGCGCGCTCTACAATAGGCAAGGGTTTTCAAGTCTGCAAGTACGTTTTAAGCTGAGTTCCATGAACATTGTCCAAAATCATGTTTTAACCAAAATCCACAATGCGACCAGTTCAGCATATGAGAGGAGACACTGTTTGAGTGTAACAAACGTGAAACATTTCTTTTAGCCTTTTCGCATGAAAACAGGGTCCAAAATCATGGGTTTTCGTTCAGCAGTGGAAGTAGGAGGCGCGCTCTACAATAGGCAAGGGTTTTCAAGTCTGCAAGTACGTTTTAAACTGAGTTCCATGAACATTGTCCAAAATCATGTTTTAACCAAAATCCACAATGCGACCAGTTCAGCATATGAGAGGAGACACTGTTTGAGTGTAACAAACGTGAAACATTTCTTTTAGCCTTTTCGCATGAAAACAGGGTCCAAAATCATGGGTTTTCGTTCAGCAGTGGAAGTAGGAGGCGCGCTCTACAATAGGCAAGGGTTTTCAAGTCTGCAAGTACGTTTTAAACTGAGTTCCATGAACATTGTCCAAAATCATGTTTTAACCAAAATCCACAATGCGACCAGTTCAGCATATGAGAGGAGACACTGTTTGAGTGTAACAAACGTGAAACATTTCTTTTAGCCTTTTCGCATGAAAACAGGGTCCAAAATCATGGGTTTTCGTTCAGCAGTGGAAGTAGGAGGCGCGCTCTACAATAGGCAAGGGTTTTCAAGTCTGCAAGTACGTTTTAAACTGAGTTCCATGAACATTGTCCAAAATCATGTTTTAACCAAAATCCACAATGCGACCAGTTCAGCATATGAGAGGAGACACTGTTTGAGTGTATCAAACGTGAAACATTTCTTTTAGCCTTTTCGCATGAAAACAGGGTCCAAAATCATGGGTTTTCGTTCAGCAGTGGAAGTAGGAGGCGCGCTCTACAATAGGCAAGGGTTTTCAAGTCTGCAAGTACGTTTTAAACTGAGTTCCATGAACATTGTCCAAAATCATGTTTTAACCAAAATCCGCAATGCGACCAGTTCAGCATATGAGAGGAGACACTGTTTGAGTGTAACAAACGTGAAACATTTCTTTTAGCCTTTTCGCATGAAAACAGGGTCCAAAATCATGGGTTTTCTTTCAGCAGTGGAAGTAGGAGGCGCGCTCTACAATAGGCAAGGGTTTTCAAGTCTGCAAGTACGTTTTAAACTGAGTTCCATGAACATTGTCCAAAATCATGTTTTAACCAAAATCCACAATGCGACCAGTTCAGCATATGAGAGGAGACACTGTTTGAGTGTAACAAACGTGAAACATTTCTTTTAGCCTTTTCGCATGAAAACAGGGTCCAAAATCATGGGTTTTCGTTCAGCAGTGGAAGTAGGAGGCGCGCTCTACAATAGGCAAGGGTTTTCAAGTCTGCAAGTACGTTTTAAACTGAGTTCCATGAACATTGTCCAAAATCATGTTTTAACCAAAATCCACAATGCGACCAGTTCAGCATATGAGAGGAGACACTGTTTGAGTGTAACAAACGTGAAACATTTCTTTTAGCCTTTTCGCATGAAAACAGGGTCCAAAATCATGGGTTTTCGTTCAGCAGTGGAAGTAGGAGGCGCGCTCTACAATAGGCAAGGGTTTTCAAGTCTGCAAGTACGTTTTAAACTGAGTTCCATGAACATTGTCCAAAATCATGTTTTAACCAAAATCCACAATGCGACCAGTTCAGCATATGAGAGGAGACACTGTTTGAGTGTAACAAACGTGAAACATTTCTTTTAGCCTTTTCGCATGAAAACAGGGTCCAAAATCATGGGTTTTCGTTCAGCAGTGGAAGTAGGAGGCGCGCTCTACAATAGGCAAGGGTTTTCAAGTCTGCAAGTACGTTTTAAACTGAGTTCCATGAACATTGTCCAAAATCATGTTTTAACCAAAATCCACAATGCGACCAGTTCAGCATATGAGAAGAGACACTGTTTGAGTGTAACAAACGTGAAACATTTCTTTTAGCCTTTTCGCATGAAAACAGGGTCCAAAATCATGGGTTTTCGTTCAGCAGTGGAAGTAGGAGGCGCGCTCTACAATAGGCAAGGGTTTTCAAGTCTGCAAGTACGTTTTAAACTGAGTTCCATGAACATTGTCCAAAATCATGTTTTAACCAAAATCCACAATGCGACCAGTTCAGCATATGAGAGGAGACACTGTTTGAGTGTAACAAACGTGAAACATTTCTTTTAGCCTTTTCGCATGAAAACAGGGTCCAAAATCATGGGTTTTCGTTCAGCAGTGGAAGTAGGAGGCGCGCTCTACAATAGGCAAGGGTTTTCAAGTCTGCAAGTACGTTTTAAACTGAGTTCCATGAACATTGTCCAAAATCATGTTTTAACCAAAATCCACAATGCGACCAGTTCAGCATATGAGAAGAGACACTGTTTGAGTGTAACAAACGTGAAACATTTCTTTTAGCCTTTTCGCATGAAAACAGGGTCCAAAATCATGGGTTTTCGTTCAGCAGTGGAAGTAGGAGGCGCGCTCTACAATAGGCAAGGGTTTTCAAGTCTGCAAGTACGTTTTAAACTGAGTTCCATGAACATTGTCCAAAATCATGTTTTAACCAAAATCCACAATGCGACCAGTTCAGCATATGAGAGGAGACACTGTTTGAGTGTAACAAACGTGAAACATTTCTTTTAGCCTTTTCGCATGAAAACAGGGTCCAAAATCATGGGTTTTCGTTCAGCAGTGGAAGTAGGAGGCGCGCTCTACAATAGGCAAGGGTTTTCAAGTCTGCAAGTACGTTTTAAACTGAGTTCCATGAACATTGTCCAAAATCATGTTTTAACCAAAATCCACAATGCGACCAGTTCAGCATATGAGAGGAGACACTGTTTGAGTGTAACAAACGTGAAACATTTCTTTTAGCCTTTTCGCATGAAAACAGGGTCCAAAATCATGGGTTTTCGTTCAGCAGTGGAAGTAGGAGGCGCGCTCTACAATAGGCAAGGGTTTTCAAGTCTGCAAGTACGTTTTAAGCTGAGTTCCATGAACATTGTCCAAAATCATGTTTTAACCAAAATCCACAATGCGACCAGTTCAGCATATGAGAGGAGACACTGTTTGAGTGTAACAAACGTGAAACATTTCTTTTAGCCTTTTCGCATGAAAACAGGGTCCAAAATCATGGGTTTTCGTTCAGCAGTGGAAGTAGGAGGCGCGCTCTACAATAGGCAAGGGTTTTCAAGTCTGCAAGTACGTTTTAAACTGAGTTCCATGAACATTGTCCAAAATCATGTTTTAACCAAAATCCACAATGCGACCAGTTCAGCATATGAGAGGAGACACTGTTTGAGTGTAACAAACGTGAAACATTTCTTTTAGCCTTTTCGCATGAAAACAGGGTCCAAAATCATGGGTTTTCGTTCAGCAGTGGAAGTAGGAGGCGCGCTCTACAATAGGCAAGGGTTTTCAAGTCTGCAAGTACGTTTTAAGCTGAGTTCCATGAACATTGTCCAAAATCATGTTTTAACCAAAATCCACAATGCGACCAGTTCAGCATATGAGAGGAGACACTGTTTGAGTGTAACAAACGTGAAACATTTCTTTTAGCCTTTTCGCATGAAAACAGGGTCCAAAATCATGGGTTTTCGTTCAGCAGTGGAAGTAGGAGGCGCGCTCTACAATAGGCAAGGGTTTTCAAGTCTGCAAGTACGTTTTAAACTGAGTTCCATGAACATTGTCCAAAATCATGTTTTAACCAAAATCCACAATGCGACCAGTTCAGCATATGAGAGGAGACACTGTTTGAGTGTAACAAACGTGAAACATTTATTTTAGCCTTTTCGCATGAAAACAGGGTCCAAAATCATGGGTTTTCGTTCAGCAGTGGAAGTAGGAGGCGCGCTCTACAATAGGCAAGGGTTTTCAAGTCTGCAAGTCCGTTTTAAACTGAGTTCCATGAACATTGTCCAAAATCATGTTTTAACCAAAATCCACAATGCGACCAGTTCAGCATATGAGAGGAGACACTGTTTGAGTGTAACAAACGTGAAACATTTCTTTTAGCCTTTTCGCATGAAAACAGGGTCCAAAATCATGGGTTTTCGTTCAGCAGTGGAAGTAGGAGGCGCGCTCTACAATAGGCAAGGGTTTTCAAGTCTGCAAGTACGTTTTAAGCTGAGTTCCATGAACATTGTCCAAAATCATGTTTTAACCAAAATCCACAATGCGACCAGTTCAGCATATGAGAGGAGACACTGTTTGAGTGTAACAAACGTGAAACATTTCTTTTAGCCTTTTCGCATGAAAACAGGGTCCAAAATCATGGGTTTTCGTTCAGCAGTGGAAGTAGGAGGCGCGCTCTACAATAGGCAAGGGTTTTCAAGTCTGCAAGTACGTTTTAAACTGAGTTCCATGAACATTGTCCAAAATCATGTTTTAACCAAAATCCACAATGCGACCAGTTCAGCATATGAGAGGAGACACTGTTTGAGTGTAACAAACGTGAAACATTTCTTTTAGCCTTTTCGCATGAAAACAGGGTCCAAAATCATGGGTTTTCGTTCAGCAGTGGAAGTAGGAGGCGCGCTCTACAATAGGCAAGGGTTTTAAAGTCTGCAAGTACGTTTTAAACTGAGTTCCATGAACATTGTCCAAAATCATGTTTTAACCAAAATCCACAATGCGACCAGTTCAGCATATGAGAGGAGACACTGTTTGAGTGTAACAAACGTGAAACATTTCTTTTAGCCTTTTCGCATGAAAACAGGGTCCAAAATCATGGGTTTTCGTTCAGCAGTGGAAGTAGGAGGCGCGCTCTACAATAGGCAAGGGTTTTCAAGTCTGCAAGTACGTTTTAAACTGAGTTCCATGAACATTGTCCAAAATCATGTTTTAACCAAAATCCGCAATGCGACCAGTTCAGCATATGAGAGGAGACACTGTTTGAGTGTAACAAACGTGAAACATTTCTTTTAGCCTTTTCGCATGAAAACAGGGTCCAAAATCATGGGTTTTCGTTCAGCAGTGGAAGGGTTAGGGTTAGGGTTAGGGTTAGGGTTAGGGTTAGGGTTAGGGGTAGGGTTAGGGGTTAGGGTTAGGGTTAGGGTTAGGGTTAGGGTTAGGGTTAGGGTTAGGGTTAGGGTTAGGGATAAAAACTCCATCGGACACCCCTGTCCAATTCTGTATGTGGAGAAGGTAATGTCGTGGGGAGCTGGGGTTTGTTATGTTGTACTTCTGGGAGGCCGTAGATGTCCATTGATGTGCTTTGGAGGGGGCTAGATGGATTTCAAAATTTGGCTATGTTTTTTGCACATACAGGGATAAAAACTCAATTGGACACCCCTGTCCAATTCTGTATGTGGAGAAGGTAATGTCGTGCGGAGCTGGGGTTTGTTTTGTTGTACTTCTGGGAGGCCGTAGATGTCCATTGATGTGCTTTGGAGGGGGCTAGATGGATTTCAAAATTTGGCTATGTTTTTTGCACATACAGGGATAAAAACTCAATTGGACACCCCTGTCCAATTCTGTATGTGGAGAAGGTAATGTCGTGCGGAGCTGGGGTTTGTTTTGTTGTACTTCTGGGAGGCCGTAGATGTCCATTGATGTGCTTTGGAGGGGGCTAGATGGATTTCAAAATTTGGCTATGTTTTTTGCACATAGGTACAGGGATAAAAACTCCATCGGACACCCCTGTCCAATTCTGTATTTGGAGAAGGTAATGTCGTGGGGAGCTGGGGTTTGTTTTGTTGTACTTCTGGGAGGCCGTAGATGTCCATTGATGTGCTTTGGAGGGGGCTAGATGGATTTCAAAATTTGGCTATGTTTTTTGCACATAGGGTACAGGGATAAAAACTCCATCGGACACCCCTGTCCAATTCTGTATGTGGAGAAGGTAATGTCGTGGGGAACTGGGGTTTGTTTTGTTGTACTTCTGGGAGGCCGTAGATGTCCATTGATGTGCTTTGGAGGGGGCTAGATGGATTTCAAAATTTGGCTATGTTTTTTGCACATAGGTACAGGGATAAAAACTCAATTGGACACCCCTGTCCAATTCTGTATGTGGAGAAGGTAATGTCGTGGGGAGCTGGGGTTTGTTTTGTTGTACTCCTGGGAGGCCGTAGATGTCCATCGATGTGCTTTGGAGGGGGCTAGGTGGATTTCAACATTATGGGGTCTGAAAACTCGATAAATATAGCGACAAAGTCGCTAAGTTGGCAACACTGGCTGGGTTAGGGTTAGGGTTAGGGTTAGGGTTAGGGTTAGGGGTTAGGGTTAGGGTTAGGGTTAGGGTTAGGGTTAGGGTTTAGGGTTAGGGTTAGGGTTAGGTACAGGGATAAAAAGGGTTAGGGTTAGGGTTAGGGTTAGGGTTAGGGTTAGGGTTAGGTACAGGGATAAAAACTCCATCGGACACCCCTGTCCAATTCTGTATGTGGAGAAGGTAATGTCGTGGGGAGCTGGGGTTTGTTTTGTTGTACTTCTGGGAGGCCGTAGATGTCCATTGATGTGCTTTGGAGGGGGCTAGATGGATTTCAAAATTTGGCTATGTTTTTTGCACATAGGTACAGGGATAAAAACTCTATCGGACACCCCTGTCCAATTCTGTATGTGGAGAAGGTAATGTCGTGGGGAGCTGGGGTTTGTTTTGTTGTACTTCTGGGAGGCCGTAGATGTCCATTGATGTGCTTTGGAGGGGGCTAGATGGATTTCAAAATGTGGCTATGTTTTTTGCACATAGGTACAGGGATAAAAACTCCATCGGACACCCCTGTCCAATTCTGTATGTGGAGAAGGTAATGTCGTGGGGAGCTGGGGTTTGTTATGTTGTACTTCTGGGAGGCCGTAGATGTCCATTGATGTGCTTTGGAGGGGGCTAGATGGATTTCAAAATTTGGCTATGTTTTTTGCACATACAGGGATAAAAACTCAATTGGACACCCCTGTCCAATTCTGTATGTGGAGAAGGTAATGTCGTGTGGAGCTGGGGTTTGTTTTGTTGTACTTCTGGGAGGCCGTAGATGTCCATTGATGTGCTTTGGAGGGGGCTAGATGGATTTCAAAATTTGGCTATGTTTTTTGCACATACAGGGATAAAAACTCAATTGGACACCCCTGTCCAATTCTGTATGTGGAGAAGGTAATGTCGTGCGGAGCTGGGGTTTGTTTTGTTGTACTTCTGGGAGGCCGTAGATGTCCATTGATGTGCTTTGGAGGGGGCTAGATGGATTTCAAAATTTGGCTATGTTTTTTGCACATAGGTACAGGGATAAAAACTCCATCGGACACCCCTGTCCAATTCTGTATTTGGAGAAGGTAATGTCGTGGGGAGCTGGGGTTTGTTTTGTTGTACTTCTGGGAGGCCGTAGATGTCCATTGATGTGCTTTGGAGGGGGCTAGATGGATTTCAAAATTTGGCTATGTTTTTTGCACATAGGGTACAGGGATAAAAACTCCATCGGACACCCCTGTCCAATTCTGTATGTGGAGAAGGTAATGTCGTGGGGAACTGGGGTTTGTTTTGTTGTACTTCTGGGAGGCCGTAGATGTCCATTGATGTGCTTTGGAGGGGGCTAGATGGATTTCAAAATTTGGCTATGTTTTTTGCACATAGGTACAGGGATAAAAACTCAATTGGACACCCCTGTCCAATTCTGTATGTGGAGAAGGTAATGTCGTGGGGAGCTGGGGTTTGTTTTGTTGTACTCCTGGGAGGCCGTAGATGTCCATCGATGTGCTTTGGAGGGGGCTAGGTGGATTTCAACATTATGGGGTCTGAAAACTCGATAAATATAGCGACAAAGTCGCTAAGTTGGCAACACTGGCTGGGTTAGGGTTAGGGTTAGGGTTAGGGTTAGGGTTAGGGTTAGGGGTTAGGGTTAGGGTTAGGGTTAGGGTTTAGGGTTAGGGTTAGGGTTAGGTACAGGGATAAAAAGGGTTAGGGTTAGGGTTAGGGTTAGGGTTAGGGTTAGGTACAGGGATAAAAACTCCATCGGACACCCCTGTCCAATTCTGTATGTGGAGAAGGTAATGTCGTGGGGAGCTGGGGTTTGTTTTGTTGTACTTCTGGGAGGCCGTAGATGTCCATTGATGTGCTTTGGAGGGGGCTAGATGGATTTCAAAATTTGGCTATGTTTTTTGCACATAGGTACAGGGATAAAAACTCTATCGGACACCCCTGTCCAATTCTGTATGTGGAGAAGGTAATGTCGTGGGGAGCTGGGGTTTGTTTTGTTGTACTTCTGGGAGGCCGTAGATGTCCATTGATGTGCTTTGGAGGGGGCTAGATGGATTTCAAAATGTGGCTATGTTTTTTGCACATAGGTACAGGGATAAAAACTCCATCGGACACCCCTGTCCAATTCTGTATGTGGAGAAGGTAATGTCGTGGGGAGCTGGGGTTTGTTATGTTGTACTCCTGGGAGGCCGTAGATGTCCATCGATGTGCTTTGGAGGGGGCTAGGTGGATTTCAACATTATGGGGTCTGAAAACTCGATAAATATAGCGACAAAGTCGCTAAGTTGGCAACACTGGCTGGGTTAGGGTTAGGGTTAGGGTTAGGGTTAGGGTTAGGGTTAGGGTTAGGGGTTAGGGTTAGGGTTAGGGTTAGGGTTTAGGGTTAGGGTTAGGGTTAGGTACAGGGATAAAAAGGGTTAGGGTTAGGGTTAGGGTTAGGGTTAGGGTTAGGTACAGGGATAAAAACTCCATCGGACACCCCTGTCCAATTCTGTATGTGGAGAAGGTAATGTCGTGGGGAGCTGGGGTTTGTTTTGTTGTACTTCTGGGAGGCCGTAGATGTCCATTGATGTGCTTTGGAGGGGGCTAGATGGATTTCAAAATTTGGCTATGTTTTTTGCACATAGGTACAGGGATAAAAACTCTATCGGACACCCCTGTCCAATTCTGTATGTGGAGAAGGTAATGTCGTGGGGAGCTGGGGTTTGTTTTGTTGTACTTCTGGGAGGCCGTAGATGTCCATTGATGTGCTTTGGAGGGGGCTAGATGGATTTCAAAATTTGGCTATGTTTTTTGCACATAGGTACAGGGATAAAAACTCAATTGGACACCCCTGTCCAATTCTGTATGTGGAGAAGGTAATGTCGTGGGGAGCTGGGGTTTGTTTTGTTGTACTCCTGGGAGGCCGTAGATGTCCATCGATGTGCTTTGGAGGGGGCTAGGTGGATTTCAACATTATGGGGTCTGAAAACTCGATAAATATAGCGACAAAGTCGCTAAGTTGGCAACACTGGCTGGGTTAGGGTTAGGGTTAGGGTTAGGGTTAGGGTTAGGGTTAGGGGTTAGGGTTAGGGTTAGGGTTAGGGTTTAGGGTTAGGGTTAGGGTTAGGTACAGGGATAAAAAGGGTTAGGGTTAGGGTTAGGGTTAGGGTTAGGGTTAGGTACAGGGATAAAAACTCCATCGGACACCCCTGTCCAATTCTGTATGTGGAGAAGGTAATGTCGTGGGGAGCTGGGGTTTGTTTTGTTGTACTTCTGGGAGGCCGTAGATGTCCATTGATGTGCTTTGGAGGGGGCTAGATGGATTTCAAAATTTGGCTATGTTTTTTGCACATAGGTACAGGGATAAAAACTCTATCGGACACCCCTGTCCAATTCTGTATGTGGAGAAGGTAATGTCGTGGGGAGCTGGGGTTTGTTTTGTTGTACTTCTGGGAGGCCGTAGATGTCCATTGATGTGCTTTGGAGGGGGCTAGATGGATTTCAAAATGTGGCTATGTTTTTTGCACATAGGTACAGGGATAAAAACTCCATCGGACACCCCTGTCCAATTCTGTATGTGGAGAAGGTAATGTCGTGGGGAGCTGGGGTTTGTTATGTTGTACTTCTGGGAGGCCGTAGATGTCCATTGATGTGCTTTGGAGGGGGCTAGATGGATTTCAAAATTTGGCTATGTTTTTTGCACATAGGTACAGGGATAAAAACTCAATTGGACACCCCTGTCCAATTCTGTATGTGGAGAAGGTAATGTCGTGGGGAGCTGGGGTTTGTTTTGTTGTACTCCTGGGAGGCCGTAGATGTCCATCGATGTGCTTTGGAGGGGGCTAGGTGGATTTCAACATTATGGGGTCTGAAAACTCGATAAATATAGCGACAAAGTCGCTAAGTCGGCAACACTGGCCGGGTTAGGGTTAGGGTTAGGGTTAGGGTTAGGGTTAGGGTTAGGGTTAGGGGTTAGGGTTAGGGTTAGGGTTAGGGTTAGGGTTAGGGTTTAGGGTTAGGGTTAGGGTTAGGTACAGGGATAAAAAGGGTTAGGGTTAGGGTTAGGGTTAGGGTTAGGTACAGGGATAAAAACTCCATCGGACACCCCTGTCCAATTCTGTATGTGGAGAAGGTAATGTCGTGGGGAGCTGGGGTTTGTTTTGTTGTACTTCTGGGAGGCCGTAGATGTCCATTGATGTGCTTTGGAGGGGGCTAGATGGATTTCAAAATTTGGCTATGTTTTTTGCACATAGGTACAGGGATAAAAACTCTATCGGACACCCCTGTCCAATTCTGTATGTGGAGAAGGTAATGTCGTGGGGAGCTGGGGTTTGTTTTGTTGTACTTCTGGGAGGCCGTAGATGTCCATTGATGTGCTTTGGAGGGGGCTAGATGGATTTCAAAATGTGGCTATGTTTTTTGCACATAGGTACAGGGATAAAAACTCCATCGGACACCCCTGTCCAATTCTGTATGTGGAGAAGGTAATGTCGTGGGGAGCTGGGGTTTGTTATGTTGTACTTCTGGGAGGCCGTAGATGTCCATTGATGTGCTTTGGAGGGGGCTAGATGGATTTTAAAATTTGGCTATGTTTTTTGCACATAGGTACAGGGATAAAAACTCAATTGGACACCCCTGTCCAATTCTGTATGTGGAGAAGGTAATGTCGTGGGGAGCTGGGGTTTGTTTTGTTGTACTCCTGGGAGGCCGTAGATGTCCATCGATGTGCTTTGGAGGGGGCTAGGTGGATTTCAACATTATGGGGTCTGAAAACTCGATAAATATAGCGACAAAGTCGCTAAGTTGGCAACACTGGCCGGGTTAGGGTTAGGGTTAGGGTTAGGGTTAGGGTTAGGGGTTAGGGTTAGGGTTAGGGTTAGGGTTAGGGTTAGGGTTTAGGGTTAGGGTTAGGGTTAGGTACAGGGATAAAAAGGGTTAGGGTTAGGGTTAGGGTTAGGGTTAGGTACAGGGATAAAAACTCCATCGGACACCCCTGTCCAATTCTGTATGTGGAGAAGGTAATGTCGTGGGGAGCTGGGGTTTGTTTTGTTGTACTTCTGGGAGGCCGTAGATGTCCATTGATGTGCTTTGGAGGGGGCTAGATGGATTTCAAAATTTGGCTATGTTTTTTGCACATAGGTACAGGGATAAAAACTCTATCGGACACCCCTGTCCAATTCTGTATGTGGAGAAGGTAATGTCGTGGGGAGCTGGGGTTTGTTTTGTTGTACTTCTGGGAGGCCGTAGATGTCCATTGATGTGCTTTGGAGGGGGCTAGATGGATTTCAAAATGTGGCTATGTTTTTTGCACATAGGTACAGGGATAAAAACTCCATCGGACACCCCTGTCCAATTCTGTATGTGGAGAAGGTAATGTCGTGGGGA